>NC_053391.1:479737241-480037241 GCF_905171765.1 Bufo bufo
CCGTAGGCAGGGAAAAGGGAGCTGGTCACCTCCTAAAGCTTCCCTAAAATTGCCCTAGACTCCTGGCTGTATGAGCCGCCTTCAAAGGTAAGCGGGCTCATGCCCACGAACCTAAAGGTCTAGGAATCCCTGCATCGTCCTTAACATAGTGACAGGGCAGAGACCTCCTGTTCATCCATCACCTCGGATGAAAGGCGTCTCCAGCGGCCCAGTAGCAGACAGGGAGAAAGACAATGCAGCAACTGCACGGCAGGTAAGAACACAATGTAACAACGGAACATCAAACACTTACCTGCCACAGCAAAGATGGAATAACCACACAACAACAACCTGGACCCCTATGCAGACACCGAAGTGGGTGGCTCCAGGCAAGGTCTTTTAGCATGTCATCCCTGTGTCTTCTCCATGTCTCCACCCATCCTTATGTGTCTATGTTTGGTGTGGGTTTGATTTGGGATTTGGTTGTTATGTCTTGTGCGTTGTTACATGTCTGGTCTGCTGATGTTGTGTCCAGCATGTCTGCTAGACATTTCCCCTGTTCGTCTTCTGAACCTAAAGACATTAGCAGCCTTGCCTGATCAGTCAAAATTACTGAACTGAAGACATCCTGATGCAATGCATCCTGAACGGATTGCTCTCCATTCAGAATGCATGGGGATATGCCTGATCAGTTCTTTTCCAGTATAGAGCCCCTGTGACGGAACTCTATGCCAGAAAAGAAAAACGCTAGTGTGAAAGTACCCTTATATATAAATATATACTATATACAATACACCCTCATACTGGGTCTGATTCGAGGTTGGATGCAATAAATGAGACACAAGAGTAAACGTATTAAAAAAAGATATATTGTGTAATGTGGAAAATTGATACCATAGTTATTATTTATGAGTATATATGGAATCATAGTGGAACAAAAAGAAATAAAGATTACATAGAGAGAGACTTATATACACACACATAACAATAATTCCAATTACTTCACCAATCCAAGATGACAAAACTTATACAACAGACAACTCTTTAAACCTTACAGTACATGATCACCACACATGGCTTTTTTAGGTCTGTCCACCAGTCTCTTCTCCTGTCCCCTTCCAAGTTTCTCCCAGCCTCCTCCAGCTTCCCCAAAGCATGAATCTTTTATTCCTTAAGGCCTCCTGCACACTAACGTATGCGCCCCCTTGCCCTATTGCGGACCGCATTTGCGGATCCGCAATACACAAGCACCGTTCCGTGTGCATTCCGCATCACGGATGCGGACCCATTCACTTTAATGGGTCTGCAAATCCGGAGATGCGGAATGGTGCGGAACAGAAGCACGGAACGGAACCCTACGGAAGCACTACGAAGGGCACTATGTATGGTATTTCATCTTTCTAAAAGATTTGTCATCTTTTGGGGTTGCTATACCTTGAACAGTTTTCTTTCCATCTTTTCTTAATATCAAAGAGGTTGGTGGACCAAACATCCGGGGGGTTGGGGGGGAGGGTATTGACAGGGTATTTTTTCTTCAGAGCATTTTTGTATTCTGTTCTTTTCTTTGAAAATGTAAAATGTTTTCACCTTCTGTGATGTACTTCAAATGTACTGTCTAAACTCTAAATAAAATAACTAGGATCATACCAACCCATCATGACTGTATAAGCGCTCCCATCATATTGTCTCTATTGCGTATACTCCAAAAACAGTGACTAGGAAATGCAAAGTAGAAACTAATCTCCTCCACTGTCTCCCCATCCATTGTGCATCCAGGACAATATATCTGCACACACACACAGTAGGCCACATTCCGCAGATCTAATACTGCGCATGTGCCGATATATATCGTCCTAGACTCACAATGAATGGGAAGACAGTGGACTAGGTACATTTCTACTGCCCACACGCTGGTCCTTGGATTCAGAGCATATGCAATAGAGACAGAGGGATGGGAGTGTTCATACAGTCATGGAGAGTTTTGTCAGAGGAACCCCCAGGGAATGAGGCCTCTTGGACATGCTGAAGTGCGTGACCAAAGGAAAATCGATTGATTATATTTAGGGCAGCGAGTAGAGCACATGGAACTGCACTAGAATTGAAAGTCAGGGAACATACTGCTATTTACACTATGTTTAATTCAATATATTTATAGAAAAGTGGACAAACCCTTTAATATGTTAAAGGTTAATGTCAGAGAACAGTAGTTATCTGTGCAAGTTTCCATATAATGTACTATCATTTGTAGGTGAAAGAGGATATAATGGATTTTAGCAAGTATTTTACTTTGAAATCCAGTATTCATGACAGTGCAGTAGACGATCCCAATAAAGTATGTGTGATGTCCCTAGCTGGCAGGCACGCTTCATCTGACCCTTTTGCCTTGATGAGAATTCCTTGTTTTGACCCCTGGCAACCCTTGGTATTGACCTTGTCTTGGTATGTTTCTGTTTTTTGCCTTCTGATTTCTGTGCCATTCTGTCACTAGTCTTTTGTTATGTTGCACCTTGGTTTCCTGTTTCTGATTTGGACCCTGCATAGGAAGGGACTGCTGTCCAGTTGTGGGCCACCATTAGGGTGAAATGTGCAAATGGGTAGGTACAGTGTTAGGCAGGAGTTCAGGACTCACTGTTCCCTATGTGACAGTAGGCCTATAAGAGATTATGTCATAACATAATATGTCATTGTGCTCCAGCCTCCTTTTGGCTGCTGTCTGGAGAGATATGATATAGCTGACCAGCAGCCCATCTCCTGTCGGGTCATGTAGACAAAGGATCAGGAATCTGGCCGAAAAGGGACCGAATTTTACCTTTTGAACCAGAATTATGGAACTAATAAAATGGTAGAACTTGAGCTAGCTTTTGATTGGCTGATTAGTAGACAGGAAGAACTAGGAGAAGATTGGGAATGCAGGAATAATGTCAGAGAGCATGAGAAGCACATGCATGGACAGAGCTGCTCGTGAGGAAGAGTCAGGGAGCAGGTGTGCTCACAATGGGTTTTATATATCACACATAGGCCCTGTTCAAAAAAATTTTACAGCATACCAAGACATTTTGGATGTTAAAGGGTTTCTGTCACCCTGCAAAACTCATTTATTTTTTTTTGGATAGTTAGATTGCTCATAGTGCGATATAGCAGAATATAATGCTCTTACTTTCATGCGGCCGATTCTTTATAAAACGAACTTTTATAATATGTAAATGAGGGCTCTACCAGCAAGTAGGGCGTCTACTTGCTGGTAGCTGCTGCAGAAATCCGCCCCCTCGCCGTGTTGATTGACAGGGCCAGCCGTGATCTCCTCCTCCGGCCGGCCCTGTCAGTAATTCAAAAATCGCGCGCCTCGCGTCATTCGGCGCAGGCGCTCTGAGATGAGGAGGCTCGTATCCTCAGCACTCCCTCAGTGCGCCTGCGCCGATGACGTCTTCTCTTTCGGTGATGTCATCGGCGCAGGCGCACTGAGGGAGTGCTGAGGATACGAGCCTCCTCATCTCAGAGCGCCTGCGCCGAATGACGCGAGGCGCGCGATTTTTGAATTACTGACAGGGCCGGCCGGAGGAGGAGATCACGGCTGGCCCTGTCAATCAACACGGCGAGGGGGCGGATTTCTGCAGCAGCTACCAGCAAGTAGACGCGCTACTTGCTGGTAGAGCCCTCATTTACATATTATAAAAGTTCGTTTTATAAAGAATCGGCCGCATGAAAGTAAGTAAGAGCATTATATTCTCCTATATCGCACTATGAGGAATCTAACTATCCAAAAAAAAAAAAAAGAGTTTTGCAGGGTGACAGAAACCCCTTAATGCCGGAGAAGGTGCAGTTAAAGAGTCAGCAGAGCACTGGTAACTTTTATGCACTTCTGTATGTGCCTCAGCACTTGGTGACCCTGTCCTGTAACCTTACTTGGCCTGCCACTTCATGGCTGATCTGCGGTAGTTCTTAAACACTTACACTTTGCAATAATACCACTCACAGCTGATGGTGGAATATCTAGGAGGGAAGAGATTTTACAATGGTGGCATCATATTACAGTACTGCGCTTCAACTTAGTGAGCTCTTTAGAACAACCCATCCTTTCACAAATGTTTGGCTGCAGACTGCATGGTTAGGTGCTGGATTTTATACACTTGTGGCATTGGGACTATTAAGGGCATGCAAACAAGGGCAGCAGTGGGGACACAACAAAGACGCAATAACAAATAAAATGGAGAATACAAGAATACTGCAAGTGGGAGGAAATAAGGGTTGTCCCCATTACAGGCAGTGGGTATTACAAAGCTAATGCTTGACATTGTACAAGTTTTATTGAATCATTTCCCAAAAAAACTATATGTCAATCTGCTCAGCTCCTCCTGCTCCATAACATGCTGACTGCCAATTGCATAGCATTTTGTGGTGACAGGTTCCCTTTAAAGGACCCTTGAAAGCATAGTGCTCTGTTGGGCGTAGCTGATTGCTGCAGTGGCCACAATTTGAAAGAGCTTGCAATTGAGGATATAACCCCTTTAATGGTTCCCAAATTATATACATGATACATTTCCTTTAAAAACAGTTGGTATGCTTTGATGGAGACTTATGACCTATTTTATGAGTCATAGCTAGCCAACTGTATTCTGTTTGCGTTGTGTGGTGAATGGTGTGAAATATGTTACTAGTCAAGTTACGTGACTAATTTCCTGTGTTTGAGCAGCTTTCTCCCACACAAGAAACTGTTAGGCTACTTTCACACTCGCGTTTTGTGCGGATCTGTCATGGACGGATCCGTTCAGATAATACAACCGTCTGCATCCGTTCAGAACGGATACGTTTGTATTATCTTTAAAATAGCCAAGACGGATTCGTCTTCAACACCATTGAAAGTCAATGGAGGACGGATCCGTTTTCTATTGTGCCAGATTGTGTCAGTGAAAACGGATCCGTCCCCATTGACTTACATTGGCTCCGTTTCATCAGACGGACACCAAAAAGCTGCAAGCAGAATGGAGACAGAACAGAGGCAAACTGATGCATTCTGAGCGGATCCTTTTCCATTCAGAATGCATTAGAATGCAAACTGATCCGTTTTGGACCGCTTGTGAGAGCCCTGAACGGATCTCACAAACGGAAAGCCAAAACGCGAGTGTGAAAGTAGCCTTACACGAGTGCTCTAACCTAACCCAGCTTCATGAAACAAACAGCTCCCAATGGGAATCTTACATGGATAGCTACAGGCTTGAATGAGGTGGAGAAAAGCAGGTAATTACACACAGTGCCAAAGACAACCCTCTAGTCCTTGGTTCCCGATCTGTCATGTGAGCACAGGGCTTTGTATAATAGGAGCACATGTATAAATTACATTGCAGAGGCACTGGGGGTATGATATCTTAAATTAGGATAACCACGAATTATATGCAGCCAGCCAGTAGCGCAGGGGCAACACGTGAGGTACACGGTGGACCGATGAGGGGCCAAATAATAACACACAGTTTATCAGTTTACACAGTTAGCAGAAAGCCTCCCTGGGCTGGCAGCACAGTGTTGAGGTGGACAGCACAAAATCCTCCGGGGCACGCTCTGTGTAGGGAAGCATCAGCGAAGATGGTAGTTGAGGTGCCCTTGATGTTAGCGGTGCTTAGGGTGCCTGTTGCGGCTGAGTCCCTTGATGGTTTTTGTCGTGACGACAGTACCGTTAATGGTGGTACAACCAGTGGTAATAATGAGGTAGACAGTGGTAAGATGCAACTCACAACTTTTACTGATGTTGACTTTGGTTGCAGCAGTACAAAATACAGTCTCTTGTTGGTATTAGAGATAATCTGCAAATCCACTGTTCCTAGGCCTTCTTAGGCTTGATTTGAGCTGTGGTTAAGGAGTACCTTGTTTCTGTTGTTTCCTATACCTTGTCCTTTCCCTCCAAGCTGAATATTGGGACAGGTAGCTAATCTGTTTCCCAGAAGTATGGTGTGGCTGCCAGAAGCTATAAGTCCTCCACCATGCGCAAAGGTGTCTGTAGCCCTAAATAATGGCTGTTATCACCGATGAATCCTTAGGAAGCTTGTTTCTATTCCAGGGAGGCAAACTCTCTCCTACTGGTCAGGGATGCAAGTATATAGTCCGGCCACAGAAGGAAAACGCTCTTCTGCGCCTCACATCTTGGTACTACCTCATAGCGAAGTTGGCTCCACTCACTAATCTGTGTTGTGGAGTCTTCACTATGCATTCTCTCCCACTAATCTAATCTGATCTCATCAGATCTGCTCTAATCTCTAAATCCATTCTCAACTCTGATCTGATCTGCCTCACTAGGCCTGACCTAGGTATATATAGAACCTAAGTGTCATCCCCATCTAGTGGTGGGATGTATAAATTACACCTAATCTGCCTGGTAACAGGGATTTTGCAGATAAATTAGTACAAAGTCACACAATACAGCATAATACAGTTTTTAGGGTAAAAAGTGCTTTTAAGCAGTGCCCACACGTAGTGGGACGCTGCATATAGTAAAATCACTTTTACAACCCAACTTCATTCGTCCCATTATGGGTAAGAAAGTTGCGTGTGACTTTGCGACAATTGCAAAATGTATGACCACGATTTTACTGCAACTTGGAAGCAACTTTGTGTGACCATGAAACCCAATTAAAAATGAAAGAACTTTGTTACTCCTGATAAAAAAAAAAAAATGCTTTGACCAAGAAAATAGGAAGGAGATCAAGCTTTTTGTAGTCCACAGAGGATATAACAGTGACTGGCCAGAGCTGGGAACACTTAAGCCTCATTTAGATGAGTAGATAACCGTTCAGGCGATTGATGACATGAGGGACCTACCAACACAACGTCAATGATCACGACGAGCATTTCCATGCAGGGACATACTCACGTATACTCACTTAAACGATGATCATTGACTGTGTTCAGGCAGATCTAGTCATTGTACCTATCAGCGAGAGGTCACATGATGCACATTTATAATGCCACAATTCATTAACGACAAACCATAATTTACTCATTCGCATCAACGATTTCACAAATGTTTTTAGACTGTAAGTAAGTAAAAATCTGAGTTGCAATAACGAGTACAGGTAAAGGTTAATACCAAGTGCTTTAAAGGGAACCTGTCACCGGGATTTGATGTATAGGACATCGGTTGCTAGATGACCGCTAGCACATCCGCAATATCCAGTCCCCATAGCTCTGTGTGCTTTTATTGTATTGTATGAAAACACTGATTTGATCCATATGCAAATTAACCTGAGATGTGTTCTGTACGTGAGATGAGTCCAGCGTGAATGAGCCCAGCACCGCCCCGCATCCTCAGAATCTCCTCCTTGCTCCCCATCAGCCGTAATCCCGCGATGTGCGAGCTAGCGCATGCGCAGTGTCCTCATAGGGTTCCTTCCCTGTGCTGGCATTAGCCTCAGGGAAGGAACTGCACATGCCCTAGCTCGCGCATCACAAGATTATGGCGCTCTGGCTGTCTGACGTCAGGGAGCAAGGAGGAGATTCTGCGGATGCGGGGCGGTGCTGGGCTCCTTCACGCTGGACTCATCTCACGTACAGGACACATCTCAGGTTAATTTGCATATGGATCAAATCCTTTTTTTTAAACAATAAAAGCACAGAGAGCTATGGGGACTGGGTATTGCGGATGTGCTAGCGGCCCATGTCCTCAGCTCCTTACATCAAATCCCAGTGAGAACTTGTGGGACCATTTATCAAACTGGTGTAAAGTAGACCTGGCTTAGTTGCCCATAGCAACCTATCAGATTCCACATTTCATTTTCCAAAGGAGCTGTCAAAAATGAAAGGTGGATTCTGATTGGTTGCTATGGTCAACTTATCCAGTTCTACTTTACACCAGTTTGATAAGTGACCCCATTGGTTTGTTCACCAATAATAACTGATGTTTCAGCTCCTCCATGGAGCTTTTTATCACATTATATCTGACATGAGTGAATACACTAAGTTCTTTATCTCGTGGTTTACTATAAGTACAGTGACTGAGTCACACCACACAAAAACAAAAGTTTTAGATTTTAGAAAAACAGACTTTTCTAAAATTAGATTAGTGGTATACGAGTCCCTATCAGATTGGAACAGTTTCATTGGAGTCCAGGAGAAATGGGACTACTTAAAAGAGGCACTATTGAAGGCAACAGAAAATTGCATTAGGCTTGTCAGTAAAAGCAAAAAAAAAGTAAAAGACCACTGTGGTACTCAGCAGAAGTGGCCAAAATCATTAAAAACAAAAAGATAGCATTTAGGAATTATAAAAAAAACAAAACGAGGGTGACAGGCTAATTTATAAGATTAGGCAGAGAGAGGCCAAACAAGTTATAAGAGCTTCTAAAGCACAGGCAGAAGAGAAGTTAGCTCAGTCAGTGAAAAAAGGCGATAAGGCATTCTTCAGATACATAAATGAAAAAAGGAAACTAAAACAAGGAATTACAAAATTAAAAACAAAAGAAGGAAGGTATATGGAAGAAGATAAAGAACTAGCTCAGTCTTTATGAAGGAAAATGAAGGAAAAGGACCTCAGTTAGGAAAGAAGACTAATGAATCTTTTGATGCATGTGTCTTTACAGAGGAAGAGGTTCTAAGTCAGCTGTCTAAAATCAATACAAATAAGTCACAGGGGCCTGATGGGATACACCCAAAGCTATTAAAAGAGCTCAGCGGTGAACTAGCAAAACCATTAACAGATTTATTTAACCAATCACTGGCAACAGGAGTCGTCCCAGAAGATTAGAAATTAGCAAATGTTGTGCCCATTCACAAGAGGGTAGTAGGGAGGAATCGGGCAACTATAGGCCAGTAAGCCTGACATCAATAGTGGGGAAATTAATGGAAACCATACTTAAGGAGAGGATTGTGGAACATCTAAAATCCCATGGATTGAAAGATGAAAAACAGCATGGGTTCACTTTAGGGAGATCATGTCAAACTAATCTTATTGATTTTTTTGATTGGGTGACTAAAACAATAGATGGCGGAGGTGCAGTAGACCGCTTATCTAGACTTCAGTAAGGCTTTCGATACTGTCCCACAAAGAAGGCTTATCAATAAAGTGCAGTCTTTGGGTTTGGACTCCCATATTGTTGAATGGATTAGGCAGTGGCTGAGGGACAGGCAACAGAGGGTTGTAGTCAATGGAGTATATTCAGACAAAGGTCTTGTTACCAGTTATCAGGGAAATTGCAGAAGGCCTCGATGGTAAGGTGTGTCTTTTTGCTGATGACACAAAGATTTGTAACAGGGTTGATGTTCCTGGAGGGATACACCAAATGGAAAAAGATTTAGGAAAACTAGAGGAATGGTCAAAAATCTGGCAACTAAAATTTAATGTGGATAAGTGCAAAATAATGCACCTGGGGCATAAAAACCCAAGAGCAGAATATACAATCAGTAATACAGTCCTAACCTCAGTATCTGAGGAAAGGGATTTAGGGGTCATTATTTCAGAAGACTTAAAGGTAGGCAGACAATGTCATAGAGCAGCAGGAAATACTAGCAGAATGCTTGGGTGTATAGGGAGAGGCATTACTAGTAGAAAGAGGGAGGTGCTCATGCCGCTCTACAGAGCACTAGTGAGACCTCATTTGGAGTATTGTGCGCAGTACTGGATACCATATCTCCAGAAGGATATTGATACTTTGGAGAGAGTTCAGAGAAGAGCTACTAAACTGGTACATGGATTGCAGGATAAAACTTACCAGGAAAGATTAAAGGACCTTAACATGTATAGCTTGGAAGAAAGACGAGGCAGAGGGGATACGATAGAAACTTTTAAATACATAAAGGGAATCAACAAGGTAAAAGAGGAGAGAATATTTAAAAGAAGAAAAACTGCTACAAGAGGACATAGTTTTAAATTAGAGGGGCAAAGGTTTAAAAGTAATATCAGGAAGTATTACTTTACTGAGAGAGTAGTGGATGCATGGAATAGCCTTCCTGCAGAAGTGGTAGCTGCAAATACAGTGAAGGAGTTTAAGCATGCATGGGATAGGCATAAGGCCATCCTTCATATAAGATAGGGCCAGGGGCTATCCATAGTACTCAGTATATTGGGCAGGCTAGATGGGCCAAGATTCACAGACAGGATATGAATGACAAATATCTCCTATATATAGACAACACAGGATTCACCATTCATAATAGGTGATTGGCAAAGCTTCTCTACTCCTTCCTGACCTCTGCACAGGTCCCAGAGCATGCCTACAAAACTCTTCCATAGAAGACAATGCGGTCCCCTTCTGTCCACTCTGTCTATAGCCCAGGTGGCTGCTGTAAAGCATGTCTCTTGCCAATACTGTTAAAGGGTTTCTATCACTTCGTATGGCATAATTAGCTGTCAGACACTAGCGATCTGCTAGTGTCTGCTCTGGCCAACCATCCTACTATAATCACTTGTGGGGCAGCGGTTTTGCTAAAAAACTAACTTTTATAAATATGCTAATGAGCCTCTAGGTGCATTTGAGCTCGGAGCGGTCAGACATTCAATGCGCATGCGCCGAATACAGCCGCGCATGCGCATTGAATGTCTGACCGCTCCGAGCTCAGACATCTCAAATGCGCCGAATACAGCCGCGCACGGCGCATGCGCAATAATTCGTCTGCTGCGTCACACGGAGGAGGACATGGGCGGGCTGGAGGGACGCGCTGGGCGGCCGCTGTGTATGAAGGTAGACGGAGCCTCTAGGTGCTAATGACGCCCACATAGCACCTAGAGGCTCATTAGCATATTTATAAAAGTTAGTTTTTTAGCAAAACCGCTGCCCCACAAGTGATTATAGTAGGATGGTTGGCCAGAGCAGACACTAGCGGATCGCTAGTGTCTGACATCTAATTATGTCATACGAAGTGATAGAAACCCTTTAACAACAGTACAGGCAAGATAAAAATAGAATTTAAAAATCTACAATCAGAAAATAAAAACAGATTAGAAAAAAGGATATGTGTTGCTATCTGGTTTTAACTGGCAGAAAAAAATTATAGGTGACATTCCCTTTAATAAAACATAATACTCATGACGTTCACATAATAATGCACATACACCATCACCTTGCCATTTACTGCAAAGAGATCCTTGTGGAAAAAAAAAAAAAACCCGTTTCTGGGTCAAAATAAATCCCTTCCAGCTCCATAACCTGTTCCACAAGTTTAATACATACGTCCTACATGAATGTGTATTAAGAGCAATTTACTGTAAAGCTATAGTTACATTAACATTTAATATTTACCTTTGAGAAGAATACCTTGGCTACAAGTGGTAGCTGGTGGAATATATATATATATATATATATATATAAAAACACCAAAAAAGAGATCCAGCAGCACAAGACAAAAAAGTAAGGGTGCAAAAAAATCCTCAAAGCCGCAGGCTCAGACCGCTAACCGTAGATATAAATAACAAAAGAATGAGGCAGCACTCCAGACGTCAGATGAAAAAGATAGTGGATCCTTTATTCCCCTCTGCAACGTTTCAACCGCTCAATGCGGTCTTTATCAAGCATAGTTACAAGTGTCATACAGGGGTACCTCTTCAGACAAGCCTACAACCCGTGACCCTGCTGCCTCTATACCGCCATGACCAACTTAACCCGCACCTACTGTGTCCTTCTCCCATACCATGTAGATTGTAAGCCCTCACGGGCAGGGCCCTCTCTCCTTCTGTACCAGTCTGTAACTCGTCTTGTTCCTGCTTAGTGCACTTGTCTGTATTATGTATGTGCACCCCTTATCATATGTACAGCGCTATGGAATGAATGGCGCTTTAATAATAATAAATAAATAATAATAATAATAATAATGTGACAGTTCAAATGTTATATATGTGCTTTCCTGTCCATGTGGTCTCCTCTATGTTGGGGAGACCACATGTGACATGAAGACACGTCTCAACAATCATCGGTTTTCGATTAGGCGTAAGAGAAAGGATTTGCCAGTTCCGAAACATTTTGTTGAAGCAAACCACAAGGAGAAGGATCTTATATTTATGATTTTGGATCAGATCAATCTGTCCAGGAGGGGAGGGGATAGGACACTGGCCCTCAAGCAGAGAGAGCTAAGGTGGATCCATCGCCTCAACACCCTGAGACCCACTGGTCTTAATGTTGATTTCAAGTGGAGTGTGTTATAATGCGGGGCTCATCTGTTGCCTCTGCTTTTTTCTTTTTCTTGTTGTACTTGTATATGTGTGAGATCAATAGGTGTCATCTATCTCACGATTTGCTACAATAATTGGTTTTATAGTATTGTTTAACCTTTTTTTGTTTCTTTTTTAGACTACTTCTATCAATGCTTTATCAGCGGTTTTGACGTACTGCGGTTCCGGAATCTTGCGGCTCTCCTTTTACATCATCTTGTGAATGTGGGGATCCATGGGGCACAATAACCATATATATCATATTACTTATTAATGTCTAACATGCTGGTCGTCTGTTGATGGCTTTCTATTATGAGTGGTGGTCTTTACACATTCATTTTATTTATTTAATCTAGAGAACTCTGGGTGAGATTGGGTGTTGCGGTTCGGGGCATAGACATGTCCTTGACCTCTGACCTGGTGTGAGCCTATGGTTGTGGTCATGGAAATGAAATAACCAGTGGCTCCTCCCTTTTCTTTATCTTTTCTCTTCATTCAGTTGTATGGCACCAATCTTGAATAAATCATTTACGGTGCTAATATACAGTGTACCACTTTCACTCTTGTTTTTAGCCTGAATCACAGCGATCTTATACGTCTATTTTGTATACTTCTGACGTAGACATCTATTGCTCTAAGTTTCTTTATTACCTAATTGTGCCCACTGTTTCTCCTACTCCCTATTTTGTTCCGGCTGCGTTTGTCCTCCCTTGGCTGGGACATGTCTTGCTTGCGGGGGTGTGCCGATGGTTGCTGGGGCAACGACGCCAGTTAGATGACGTTGTTGGCCCGTTGACGTCTGTTGCTCCCCCGCCGTAATGACGTTGTCCAGCGCCGCCCTCTGACGAGTTCTGTGGGAATTGCGTTGGTCACGTGGTTGATCAGGTGATCTATCCCGTGACCGGCGTGACGTCTCCTTGCTTGTTTTGGGTGGCGTTGCTAGGTGTTTGGACATGCGCCGTTGGTTTTGGAGGACGTGGATTTTGGCGCCGCGAGTCGTCTACCGCTGTGTGAGTTTTCTTTTGTTTTTTTTATCATGATTATGATTAACATGTTTGCACATGTGGTGCATCACTGGCACGATGATCCCTATTTATAATATTTATGCTACAGCATTGATATGACTATGTACAATATTGATTCACATCACATGCACAAGTTGTATGGTATCACTGTTATGTCGCTTTTATTATTGTGACATTTTTTGATATTTTTAAGTTGTTTTTATGTATTTTACTGATGTAATTGAATAATTTTCACTTGTATTGCCACTATGCACTCTGGGTATATATACCCCTGTATGACACTTGTAACTATGCTTGATAAAGACCGCATTGAGCGGTTGAAACGTTGCAGAGGGGAATAAAGGATCCACTATCTTTTTCATCTGACGTCTGGAGTGCTGCCTCATTCTTTTGTTATTTATATATATATATATATATATATATATATATAGTGGGGTTTCGCTCTGGTAGATAGGGTAAGCGGGCGCAGCACAGAGGCAAAATACAAGTTCTTAACTCAAAACCTCAGTGTTTATTCACATTTGAGGCAATTGCACAAAACAGCACGTAACTTTGCAGTCTTGGTGTTAATTCACACACAATGGAAAGTTCATATAACACAAGTCACATTGCTGCCAGTTCTGCCTCCAGTAGTCCACAGCAGGCTTCAGGGGGCCTGTTTCCCCAGAGTGCGTCTCTCAGCCCTCCAGCACGGCACAAAGCCCCAAAAACAGAGCCATCTTTGCTGAGCCCAGCTGCCTATTTAAGGACAGGCACTTAAACTCTGGTCCGGTATTTGACCTCACCTGGCTGGAAATCAGTCCAGCCGCACATGCTGGGAGGAAAATACCTGCCTTGCCAGACACAATCTCTCACTGTGTCACAATATATATATATATATATATATATATATAGACATAATGGAAAGCAGGACATACTGGTTAAACTCTCTGAAAAAAAAAAAACTTAGACCTATCAGACCTATCATCCTGCTTTTTACTATTAACGTAATTGAAAATCAAGATATTAATTTTATGTCTCATTAGGAAAAGGTGCCTGTTAACGTGTAAGATGTTTGATGATAGTTGGAATAAACAGCATCCTCACAGCTCCGGTAACAGTTAATGAACACCCTGTTGTTTGAGCATTTCCATGCAGCCAATCATCTTTGCCTCTGTTCCATCTTCTCGGTGGGACATTCTCGAAAGCCAGGAAGCTCACATTACTGGAAGTAATTTAAGTTACAACTTTGTTATGTGCTTCTAATTCACTGATCTGAAGCTCATTCCCTGCTGTTGTAAGCACTCGCAGTCATGGGGATAGCTGCCTGTCATTGGATGGTGTACCGGTGGCATAATTACCCAGTATTCAGAACCATACAGGTAATTAAGTCCTATATTCTCTAATCACCAAGCCACATGTCATAGCCGAACAATGATGAACATGTTGGGCAAAGCTCCAAGACTGAACTGAACTGTGTCTGAAAAGAAAATGTATTTTTTCTTCAGATGTAGATGAGTTATAATGACTACATATTATCAGCTAGATCTGTCTCCATCACCTTCAAAAGCCATCTCCAAAATAGGAAAGCAATATAATCACCATGAAGAACTATCTCTCTTGAGGAGCACTGCACAGTAACATTTGCTTTTGGAAGAAAAACATATGCATATAGTATATCTATTATAGACTTTTATAGACATGCACTCTTCACTTGGAACCATTCAAGAGCAATAATCACGTGTATATAAGGTTATATAAAAAATATATATATTTATTGACACATCTACAAAGACATATAGGCTAAAATATCAAACCAAAAAATATTAAAAATATATAAAAAAATATATAAATAAAAATAAAAAAATTTAAATTAGACTGCGTAACTAGTACATTGCATCTATGGTATAATTGGTGAAATCACAATGTCTGTCAACCATATAGCTAATATAGTGAAAAATGGGTTTTGTTTAATGGTTGTATAATGTAAACCGACCCTGCGTCCCACGTGGTAGCGGTAAGGCAATAGGTATTTGGTAAAGTAGCAGGTATTTAACCCCTTAGGGACCGGACTCATTTTCACCTTATGGACCAGGCCATTTTTTGCAAATCTGACCAGTGTCACTTTATGTGGTGATAACTTTAAAACGCTTTGACTTATCCAGGCAATTCTGAGATTGTTTTTTTTGTCACATATTGTACTTCATGACACTGGTAAAATATAGTAAAAAATTATTTTTTATTTATAAAAAAAATACCAAAATAGCCAAAAAAATAAAAAAATTAGCAAATTTCCAAGTTTCAATTTCTCTACTTCTATAATACATAGTAATACCTACAAAAAAAGTTATTACTTTACATTCCCCATATGTCTACTTCATGTTTGGATAATTTTGGGAATGACATTTTATTTTTTGGGGATGTTACAAGGCTTAGAAGTTTAGAAGCAAATCTTGACATTTTTCAGAAATTTTCAAAAACCCACTTTTCAAGAACCAGTTCAGGTCTGAAGTTACTTTGTGAGGCTTACATAATAGAAACCACCCAAAAATGACCCCATTCTAGAAACTACACTCCTCAAGGTATTCAAAACTGATTTTACAAACTTTGTTAACCCTTTAGGTGTTCCACAAGAATTAATGGAAAATAGAGATACAATTTCAAAATTTTACTTTTTTGGCAGATTTTCCATTTTAATAATGTTTTTCCAGTTACAAAGCAAGAGTTAACAGCCAAAAAAAACCTCAATATTTATGGCTCTGATTCTGTAGTTTACAGAAACACCCCATATGTGGTCGTAAAACGATGTTCGGGCCACACGGCAGGGCGCATTAGGAAAGGAATGCCATATGGTTTTTGGAAGGCAGATTTTGCTGGACTGTTTTTTTGACACCATGTCCCATTTGAAGCCCCCCTGATGCACCCCTACAGTAGAAACTCCAAAAAAAGTGACTCCATTTTAGAAACTACGGGATAGGGTGGCAATTTTTTTTTTTTTTAACATTTTTATTCAATTTTCTATATAATTGTCAATAGTACACAGTTTGTATAGGTATACAGATTTTTGTAATACAAAGAATTGGGTATAATAGTCATATACATTCATTATTTCCCTATTTCCTGCTGCTCCCCCTCCCCCCCTTTCTCAAATGCTGTAACTTACATTATACAATAAAACTCTTGTGCTCTATGATAATAATTTCTGAGCTTGCATGTATGCTTCTATTTATTCGTATTTTACATGGCTAGGAGTAAAAACATGTTTTCATTTGTGTCACTTAAAGAGGACCTCTCACCGATTATTACACTATGAACTAACTATACAGACATGTAGAGCGGCGCCCGGGGATCTCACTGCACTTACTATTATCCCTGGGCGCCGCTCCGTTCTCCCGCTATGCCCTCCGGTATCTCCGCTCACTAAGTTATAGTAGGCGGAGATTCCAGTCACTAAGTTATGGTAGGCGGAGTCTGCCCTTGTTCTGCTCTAGCGCTGGCCAATCGCAGCGCAGAGCTCACAGCCTGGGAGGTTATTTTCTCCCAGGCTGTGAGCTCTGCAATGCGATTGGCCAGCGCTTCAGAAGAACAAGGGCAGACTCCGCCTACCATAACTTAGTGAACGGAGATACCGGAGGACATAGCAGGAGAACGGAGCGGCGCCCGGGGATAATAGTAAGTGCAGTGAGATCCCCGGGCGCCGCTCTACATGTCTGTATAGTTAGTTCATAGTGTAATAATCGGTGAAAGGTCCTCTTTAATATCTGTCCTGGTGGTCATATCAAGTCTCCAGCTGACTCACCAGGATAGAAGGAGAGTATAAATGTGAGCCATTTTGCGTGATATCTTTTCGTAGCTTTCTTTCCCTCCCTGTCCGCCGCCCACCTGTCTGCCAGTATACATTTTTTCGTATGGTTTATGACTTCATTTATCGATGGTATCGTTGATGATGGCCAATGTGTTAAAATACACTTTTTTGTGGCTAAATGGGCTGCTAAAGGAACCTGGGGGCTTGTGGCTTGAAACAACAACAACTCTTTCGGCTCTATGGATAGGTTTGTTTTTAATTTATCATTAAGTTCTCTTGTTATCTTGTTCCATAATTCACCAATCCCTTTACATTCCCACATGCAATGGTACATAGTTGCCCCTGGAAGCAGGAATTTAGGGCATGCTGTCAACCTTTTACCATTAGAAGTAGTATTGGTGCTTTTAACATCAAAACCATATATTGCCCTGTGCATAAACCTAAAATGAGTCTCCTTCCATATTTCACTGGACACTGCTCTCTGTACATTTTTCCAACCCCTCAATACATCGTCAACATCTATCTTTATTTTCGGATCCCCTGACCATTTTTTACAAATGTGTTAGAGGAGAGTGCTTTCCCCACCCTCTTATATAAGAAGGTTATGGAGGGTTTGCCTAGGTGACATCACTTCATCAAAGTCATTTTTAGCAAATTCTGCCGCTGTGTTCATCAATCTATCTTTTAAAAACCTTTTGATTTGGTGATATGCCAGATAGTGTGTTGAGTTTAAACCATAAATTGCTTGCAATTCAGTAAAGGAGTAGTATTGTGACTTCTGTTTATCCCATAAGTCTGTTACTGTAGCTATCCCTTTACTCTCCCATTCCAGGAAATGTTTGTTTAATGATCCTGGTTGGAATTCTGGGTGATGCCATGGAGATAGATATTTTGATAGTAGGAAGGGGAGCTTATATAATTTCCTGGCTACTTTCCAAGCCGCTACTTTAACTAGTACGCTCTTTTTAACCGCAGATGGGAAAGCTGAGTACCTAGTGTGTAATAGTGCATTGAGGCTCCAAGGTTTCACCAGTTGCGATTCCAAAGAGAAGTTAGAGAACATGGAGGATCCTCTAATCCAATCTATGCCATATCTCATCAGACTTGCTATGTTATAGTGCCGTATGTCAGGGAAGCCTAAGCCCCCTTCATCTTTACTGAACATAAGTGTTTTTAGGGCAATTCTCGACCTTTTACCTGCCCAGATAAATCGACGAAAGGCACATTGCAAGATATTAATGTCTGAATGTTCCAATGTGGATACCCAAATATTTGATCGAAGTGTTTACTATTTTCACTGGGACATCTTTTATCATTCCAGAATATCTATTATTAGTGAGGTACAGCATTTCACATTTAGATGCATTTACTTTGAATCCTGACACTGAACCAAAGCTAGTGAGGAGGTCAAATAGTTTGGATAGGTCGTGATGGGGGTGTGCCAAAAAGACTAATAGGTCATCCGCAAACAATGCATGCTTGAGTACTTCATTTCCCACTTTAATCCCTCTGATATCTTTGTTATTTGCTATGGCTCTAGATAATGGCTCTATAGCTAAGTTGAATAACAAGGGGGATAACGGGCATCCCTGGCGTGTTCCTTTTTGTAGGGCAATTCTAGGTGACAGATAACCTTGTGTATAAACTTGTGCAAAGGGTGAATTATATAATGCTGAGAGGTATTGTCTAAAGGGTCCCACTAGTTTCACTGCGTCTAAAACCCTATTTAGCCAGTCCCAGGCCACATTGTCAAACGCTTTTTCCGCATCAATAGCTACTATGGCCGGGGACTGGCCCAACCTAGGCTTCATCTTCAGATCATCCAATACAGTTAGTACTTTCCTGATATTAGTTACAGCAGCTCTATAGGGTGGCAGTTTTGTTGGTACTATTTTAGGGTACATATGATTTTTGGTTGCTCTATATTACACTTTTTGTGAAGCAAGGTAACAAGAAATAGCTGTTTTGGCACCGTTTTTATTTTTTGTTATTTACAAAATTCATCTGACAGGTTAGATCAAGTGGTATTTTTATAGACCAGATTGTCATGGACGCGGCGATACCTAATATGTATACTTTTTATTTATTTATGGAAGTTTTACACAATGATTTCATTTTGAAACAAAAAAATCATGTTTTAGTGTTTCCATAGTCTGAGAGACATATTTTTTTCCGTTCTTGGGTGATTATCTTAGGTATGGTCTAATTTTTTGCGGGATGAGATGACGGTTTTATTGGCACTATTTTGGGGTGCATATGAATTTTTGATCGCTTGCTATTACACTTTTTATGATGTAAAGCACGGGTGTCAAACACAAGGCCCGCGGGCCGAATCCAGCCCGCCAGACCTCGCCATGTGGCCCGCGCAGCGAGCGAGCTGGCGGCGGCGGCTGGGCACAGGGAGATGAGCGCTTCCATTGTGGAAGCGCTCATCTCCAGTCATCTGTATCGCCGTCCTCAGGACAGCGATACAGATGCCTGCCTGTGCTGCGGTAGGGGAGGGAGAGGCGTGTCCCTTTCCCTTCCTCTGATAGGCTGCCGGCCTAGTGCCTGCAGCCTATCAGAGGCCGGTGCAGGCGGCGCGATGACGTCATCGCGATGAGCCATACAGCGTGGGACACAGGCCAGAAGAAGCCTGCATCGCATCACTGACATGGAGGTAAGTATGTGTTTTTTTAATTTTTTTTAATTATGTACAATACTTTTACTGGCGGGGGCTGTTATTACTGGCAAAGGGGGGGCTGTTTGTTATTACTGGCAAAGGGGGGGCTGTTATTACTGGCAAAGGGGGGCTGTTATTACTGGCGGGGGCTGTTATTACTGGCACAGAGGGGCTGTTATTACTGACACAGAGGGGCTGTTATTACTGACACAGAGGGGCTCTTATTACTGGGGGCTGTTATTACTGGCACAGAGGGGCTCTTATTACTGGGGGCTGTTATTACTGGCACAGAGGGGCTCTTATTACTGGGGGCTGTTATTACTGGCACAGAGGGGCTCTTATTACTGGGGGCTGTTATTACTGGCACAGAGGGGCTCTTATTACTGGGGGCTGTTATTACTGGCACAGAGGGGCTGTTATTACTGGGGGCTGTTATTACTGACACAGAGGGGCTCTTATTACTGGGGGCTGTTATTACTGGCACAGAGGGGCTGTTATTACTGGCACAGAGGGGCTCTTATTACTGGGGGCTGTTATTGCTGGCACAGAGGGGCTCTTATTACTGGGGGCTGTTATTACTGGCACAGAGGGGCTCTTATTACTGGGGTCTCTTATTACTGGCACAGAGGGGCTGTTATTACTGACACAGAGGGGCTCTTATTACTGGGGGCTGTTATTACTGGCACAGAGGGGCTCTTATTACTGGGGGCTGTTATTACTGGCACAGAGGGGCTCTTATTACTGGGGGCTGTTATTACTGGCACAGAGGGGCTCTTATTACTGGGGGCTGTTATTACTGGCACAGGGGGGCTCTTATTACTGGGGGCTGTTATTACTGGCACAGAGGGGCTGTTATTACTGGGGGCTGTTATTACTGGGAGCTGTTATTACTGACACAGAGGGGCTCTTATTACTGGGGGCTGTTATTACTGGCACAGAGGGGCTCTTATTACTGGGGGCTGTTATTACTGGGGGCTGTTATTACTGGGGGCTGCTATTACTGGCACAGGGGGGCTGCTATTACTGGCATAGGGGGCTATTAATACTGGCACGGGGGGGGCTGTTAATACTGGCACATGATTGGGGGCACTATAGGGGCATCTACTGAGGCCACAAAGAAGGGGTATTTTATATGGGCTCTCTGTACAGTACAATTTTATACTGGGACACATGGTGGGTACTATGGGGAAGGGGGGAGAGGAGTACTATGGGGTCATCTACGGGGGACACTAAGAAGGGGTATTTTATACTGGCACATTATGGGGGCACTATGAGGACATTAGCTCAAATGGGGGCATTACAAGGGGGTATTTTTTGCACTGTCACATTATAAGAATTATTACTACTGGGGGGGGGGCATTATGGTGGGCTTTATTACTCCCCCATGGTATGACCCCCTAGTAGCAGCACCAGCCTCTCCCTGCTCTGCTATCCCTCTGCACCTTCTAAAAATACTTATTATGAAATCTTTCTCATTAGGATAAAACACCTCATCGGCTCCACCGAGCCCCCGGCCAAAGTGTGGAAGTGGCGTCCGAGATCCCCAAGGGCCAAGCCAAGTAACTGTAAGTTTTCCGGCCCTTTGAGGGTGACCAAACTGCTGATGCGGCCCCCGATAAATTTGAGTTTGATACCCCTGATGTAAGGTGACAGAAAATTGTTTATTTAGCACAGTTTTTATTTTTTATTTTTTACGGTGTTCATCTGAGGGGTTAGGTCATGTGATATTTTTATAGAGCCGGTCGATATGGACGCGGCGATACCTAATATGTCGACTTTTTTATTTTCCCCTATTTTTTAGCAATTTTTTTAAACTTTATTTGGGGAAAATTACATTTTTGTTTATTTTTACTTGAAACTTTTAATTTTTGGGGAGGAAACCTTTATTTTTTCAACTTTTTTTTCACTTTATTTTTTGTCCCACTTTGGAACTTCAACTTTTGGGGGTCTAATCCTTTACAATGCATTCTAATACTTCTGTATTGGAAGCTGGAGGGCGCTCACCGAGCGCTGTGTGTACAGATCAGAAAGTGCTATGCGCTTCCTGTCCCGGCCCGACGGTCATGTGACCACCGGGTCGGGAGAGTGCAGGAGCTGTCGGGTCTTTTACAGACCTCGATCAGCCCTGCACTGAGGCTGTACAGCGTTGTATAGTGCTGTACAGCCTCACTAAGGGGTGTATTTCCCCTGTAACTGGGGCTACTATTTCAGCCCCAGTTGCAGGAGAAATCAATAGTGGGGAAAAAAAGTGAAGTTAAATGTCCCCCAGAGGTCTTGTATGACCTTATGGGGGACGCAAAGTGTAAAAAAATAAATAAATAAATAAATAAAGTGTTCAAATAAAAAAATTTAAAAAAGGTTTCACATGCAAGAAAAAAAAAATCCCCAAGTAAGGAATTAAAATAAAATGTTAAAAATAAAATAAAATTGACATATTTGGTATTGACGCGTCCGTGACGGTCGGCTCTATAAATATATCACATGATTCACCTAGTCCGATAAACACCATAAAAAAAATAAGCCATTTTTTTCACCTTACATCACAAAAAGTGCAACACCAAGTGTACGGCATACATATTAGGACATCGTCAGACATCATCCACAACTCCATCCAACGTCAGGCAAAACTCCCTCCTACCTCAGACTTTAGACAAAACTCCGTCCTCCCTCATCCAAAACTCCATCAGACCTCATCCAAAACTCCGTCCACCCTCATCCAAAACTCCGTCCTCCCTCATCCAAAACGCAGTCCTCCCTCATCCAAAACTCCATCAGACCTCAGCCAAAACTCCGTCCTCCCTCATCCAAAACTCCGTTCCCCCTCATCCAAAACTCCGTTCCCCCTCATCCAAAACTCCGTCCTCCCTCAGACATCAGGCAAAACTCCATCAGACCTCAGACATCATCCAAAACTCCATCCTCCCTCATCCAAAACTCCGTCCTCCCTCATCCAAAACTCCGTCCTCCCTCATCCAAAACTCCGTCCTCCCTCATCCAAAACTCAGTCAGACATCAGCCAAAACTCCGTCAGACATCAGCTAAAACTCCGTCCTCCCTCAGACATCAGCCAAAACTCTGTCCTCCCTCATCCAAAACTCCGTCAGACATCAGCCAAAACTCCGTCAGACATCAGCCAAAACTCCGTCAGACATCAGCCAAAACTCCATCCTCCCTCATCCAAAACTCCGTCAGACATCAGCCAAAACTCCGTCAGACATCAGCCAAAACTCCGTCAGACATCAGCCAAAACTCCGTCCTCCCTCAGACATCAGCCAAAACTCCGTCCTCCCTAACTCAAAATATGCCCTACTACACACACTCTTCACCTGACGGAGCTGCTAGCTGCTGGAGAGGCAAAGGACCTGTGATGATGTCATGACCATGTGACGAGTCACGTGTGTGGGAGGGGTCAGATGTGCACAGCAGCTGGTAGAGTGTACAGAACTGTAGCCATCAAATAGAGCTCTGTACTAGAGATGTGTGTGTAACCTGCATTTAGCAGTGCTTTGTACTGTGTAGTAGAGCTGTATGTGTAACCTGCATGTAGCAGAGCTGTATGTGTAACCTGCATGTAGCAGAGCTGTATACTGTGTAGCAGAGCTATATGTGTAACCTGCATGTAGCAGTGCTGTGTACTGTGTAGCAGAGCTGTATGTGTAACCTGCATGTAGCAGAGCTGTATGTGTAACCTGCATGTAGCAGAGCTGTGTACTATGTAGCAGAGCTGTATGTGTAACCTGCATGTAGCAGTGCTGTGTACTGTGTAGCAGGGCTGTATGCGTAACCTGCATGTAGCAGAGCTGTGTACTGTGTAGCAGAGCTGTATGTGTAACCTGCATGTAGCAGAGCTGTGTACTGTGTAGCAGAGCTGTATGTGTAACCTGCATGTAGCAGAGCTGTGTACTGTGTAGCAGAGCTGTATGTGTAACCTGCATGTAGCAGAGCTGTGTACTGTGTAGCAGAGCTGTATGTGTATTCTGCCTGTAGCAGTGCTGTGTACTGTGTAGCAGAGTTGTATGTGTAACCTGCATGTAGCAGAGCTGTATGTGTAACCTGCATGTAGCAGTGCTGTGTACTGTGTAGCAGAGCTGTATGTGTAACCTGCATGTAGCAGAGCTGTGTACTGTGTAGCAGAGCTGTATGTGTAATCTGCATGTTGCAGAGCTGTATGTGTAACCTGCATGTAGCAGTGCTGTGTACTGTGTAGCAGATCTGTATGTGTACCCTGCATGTAGCAGAGCTGTGTACTGTGTAGCAGAGCTGTATGTGTAACCTGCATGTAGCAGAGCTGTGTACTGTGTAGCAGAGCTGTATGTGTAACCTGCATGTAGCAGAGCTGTGTACTGTGTAGCAGAGCTGTATGTGTAACCTGTATGTAGCAGGGCTGTGTACTATGTAGCAGAGCTGTATGTGTAACCTGCATGTAGCAGTGCTGTGTACTGTGTAGCAGAGCTGTATGTTTAACCTGCATGTAGCAGTGCTGTGTACTGCGTAGCAGAGCTGTATGTGTAACCTTCATGTAGCATTGTACAAAAATAGATTCCCCATACGGCAAACAGAAATAAAAGAGTCTAAATGTCCGATTCGCCATTTTTGGTTGCTTCATTTGCTACAAAAATTTAAATAAAAAGTGATCAAAAAGTCTTAAACACCCCAGAATGGTATCAGTGAAAAGTTTAGATTGCCTCACAAAAAATTAGCCCCCACCCAGCTCCGTACACATAATTACAAAAAAGTTATAGGGCTCAAAATATGGCGACAAAAAAATAAATCAGACCACTAACCATGAGCGAGAGAAAAGTGTCTGTGTTATCATTCATATTCTCTAAACAATGGTTAAAGGGGTATTCTCATCTTAATGATCACTGTTGAATCTGTTAATGATTTGACAGTGATCATTTTTCTAAATACATTTTATTACCCAATGCCCACCCTTTTTTAGAAAATAAGTCACCTCTTACCTGATGTTGTCTTTGGTCTCCCCTGGTTACGGCCACCTCTCCTGTCGAATCCCGCCGGGCCGCGCTTGCGCAGAAGACTGAAGATTCTCTCCCGGCCGGGCCGCGCAATGTCCTGAACACGCATGCAGCCGCGCATGCGCCATGATGACTTCTTCCTGGCCAGTATAGTACAGAGCCGCGAACGTGCACGCCGACTCTGTACTATACAGGCCAGGAATAAGTCACCATGGCACATGCGATCAGGACATTGAGCAGCCCGGCCGGGAGAAAATCTTTAGTCTTCTGCGCAAGCCCGGCCGGAAGAAGAATCCAGGAAGTGAACGTCGCGCTCAAGGAAGGTAAGTATGAAAAGGGAAGATGAGAATACCCCTTTAAGAAATCATAAATTCTGCAAGGGTATGTAAACTTAGCAGCACAACTGTAAGTAGCTGTGTGATATAAATCTGTGGAATATGGGAAGCATAAGAGGATGTGCACCATAAATCCCATCTTTGTAAGGCCTCTTGCACATGGCCGCTGTGTGCCTGTGGTTGTATTGTGGACCACATACGGCGGTTCTGCAATACACAGGGCACCAGCCGTGTGCATCCCGCATCCGTGATGTCGACCCATTCACTTGAACGGAACGGAAACACGGATCGGATCCCCACAGAAGCACTACAGAGTGCTTCCGTGATGTTTCTGGCCGTGCCTCCGCACAGCAAAAAAGTAGAACATGTTCACGGACCCATTCAAGTTGAATGGGTCTGGATCTGTCCCGCCCGCTGCACGCACGTTGCCCGTGCATTGGGGACTGCAAATTGCTGTCCCCAATGCACAGAATGACCAACAACGTTTATGTTCAAGAGGCCTAACACTTGTGATCTAGTTTTGTGTGAAGCGGCATATATGCATTCATGTTGCATGTATTTATTTATTAGGGCTACCAATTCTGAGTATCTCGGAGTGACAGGAGATTTCCAGAATCAGATTTTTTTTTTGTCGCCATATTTTGACCCCTATAACTTTTTGGTAATTATGTGTATGGAGCTGAGTGAGGGCTCATTTTTTGCAGGGCAATCTGAACTTTTCACTGATACCATTCTGGGGTGTTTAAGACTTTTTGATCACTTTTTATTTAAATTTTTGTAGCAAATGAAGCGACCAAAAACTGCGAATCGGACATTTGGACTATTTTTTTTTTCTGTTTTGCTGTTTGCCGTATGGGGAATATATTTTTATACAATGGGTGTTTTTACACATTGCGACACCCATGATGTGTATTTTTTTAGTTCTTTTATTTTCATTTTGGGAAAAGGTGGGTGATCTGAATTTTTATTTTTTTTTACACTTTTTTATAGTTCCCAGGTTACACACACATCTCTGTAACACAGTACACAGCTCTGTTACATGTAGGTTACAAAGAGTGAAGTGCTTATGCCGCTGTACAGAACACTGGTGAGACCTCACTTGGAGTATTGTGCGCAGTACTGGAGGCCACATCTCCAGAAGGATATAGATACTCTAGAGAGAGTTCAGAGAAGAGCTACTAAACTAGTACATGGATTGCAGGATAAAATTTACCAGGAAAGGTTAAAGGACCTTAACATGTATAGCTTGGAAAAAAGAAGAGACAGAGGGGATATGATAGAAACTTTTAAATACATAAAGGGAATCAACTCGGTAAAGGAGGAGAGCATATTTAAAAGAAGAAAAACTACCACAAGAGGACACAGTTTTAAATTAGAGGGGCAAAGGTTTAAAAGTAATATAAGGAAGTATTACTTTACTGAGAGAGTAGTGGATGCATGGAATAGCCTTCCTGCAGAAGTGGTAGCTGCAAATACAGTGAAGGGGTTTAAGCATGCATGGGATAGGCATAAGGCTATCCTTCATATAAGATAGGGCCAGGGACTATACATAGGATTCAGATATATTGGGCAGACTAGATGGGCCAAATGGTTCTTATCTGCCGACACATTCTATGTCTATCTCTGTAACACAGTACACATCTCTGCTACTCAGTACACAGCACTGCTACCTGCAGGTTACACATACAGCTCTGCTACACAGTACACAGCTCTGCTACATGCAGGTTACACATACAGCTCTGCTACATGCAGGTTACACATACAGCTCTGCTACACAGTACACAGCCTGCTACATGCAGGTTACACATACAGCCCTGCTACATGCAGGTTACACATACAGCTCTGCTACACAGTACACAGCTCTGCTACATGCAGGTTACACATACAGCTCTGCTACACAGTACACAGCTCTGCTACATGCAGGTTACACATACAGCTCTGCTACACAGTACACAGCTCTGCTACATGCAGGTTACACATACAGCTCTGCTACATGCAGGGTACACATACAGATCTGCTACACAGTATACAGCTCTGCTACATGCAGGTTACACATACAGCCCTGCTACATGCATGTTACACTTACAGCTCTGCTACATGCAGGTTACACATACAGCTCTGCTACACAGTACACAGCTCTGCTACATGCAGGTTACACATACAGCTCTGCTACACAGTACACAGCTCTGCTACATGCAGGTTACACATACAGCTCTGCTACACAGTACACAGCTCTGCTACATGCAGGGTACACATACAGCTCTGCTACACAGTACACAGCTCTGCTACATGCAGGTTACACATACAGCTCTGCTACACAGTACACAGCTCTGCTACATGCAGGGTACACATACAGATCTGCTACACAGTATACAGCTCTGCTACATGCAGGTTACACATACAGCCCTGCTACATGCATGTTACACATACAGCTCTGCTACATGCAGGTTACACATACAGCTCTGCTACACAGTACACAGCTCTGCTACATGCAGGTTACACATACAGCTCTGCTACACAGTACACAGCTCTGCTACATGCAGGTTACACATACAGCTCTGCTACATGCAGGTTACACATACAGCTCTGCTACACAGTACACAGCCTGCTACATGCAGGTTACACATACAGCCCTGCTACATGCAGGTTACACAAACAGCTCTGCTACACAGTACACAGCTCTGCTACATGCAGGTTACACATACAGCTCTGCTACACAGTACACAGCTCTGCTACATGCAGGGTACACATACAGATCTGCTACACAGTATACAGCTCTGCTACATGCAGGTTACACATACAGCCCTGCTACATGCATGTTACACATACAGCTCTGCTACATGCAGGTTACACATACAGCTCTGCTACACAGTACACAGCTCTGCTACATGCAGGTTACACATACAGCTCTGCTACACAGTACACAGCTCTGCTACATGCAGGTTACACATACAGCTCTGCTACACAGTACACAGCTCTGCTACATGCAGGGTACACATACAGATCTGCTACACAGTATACAGCTCTGCTACATGCAGGTTACACATACAGCCATGCTACATGCATGTTACACATACAGCTCTGCTACATGCAGGTTACACATACAGCTCTGCTACACAGTACACAGCTCTGCTACATGCAGGTTACACATACAGCTCTGCTACACAGTACACAGCTCTGCTACATGCAGGTTACACATACAGCTCTGCTACATGCAGGTTACACATACAGCTCTGCTACATGCAGGTTACAAATACAGCTCTGCTACACAGTACACAGCTCTGCTACATGCAGGTTACACATACAGCTCTGCTACACAGTACACAGCTCTGCTACATGCAGGTTACACATACAGCTCTGCTACACAGTACACAGCTCTGCTACATGCAGGGTACACATACAGATCTGCTACACAGTATACAGCTCTGCTACATGCAGGTTACACATACAGCCCTGCTACATGCATGTTACACATACAGCTCTGCTACATGCAGGTTACACATACAGCTCTGCTACACAGTACACAGCTCTGCTACATGCAGGTTACACATACAGCTCTGCTACATGCAGGTTACAAATACAGCTCTGCTACACAGTACACAGCTCTGCTACATGCAGGTTACACATACAGCTCTGCTACACAGTACACAGCTCTGCTACATGCAGGTTACACATACAGCTCTGCTACATGCATGTTACACATACAGCTCTGCTACATGCAGGTTACACATACAGCTCTGCTACACAGTACACAGCTCTGCTACATGCAGGGTACACATACAGATCTGCTACACAGTACACAGCACTGCAACATACAGGTTACACATACAGCTCTGCTACACAGTACACAGCTCTGCTACATGCAGGTTACACATACAGCTCTGCTACACAGTACACAGCACTGCTACATGCAGGTTACACATACAGCTCTGCTACATGCAGGTTACACATACAGCTCTGGTACACAGTACACAGCACTGCTACATGCAGGTTACACATACAGCTCTGCTACACAGTACACAGCACTGCTACATGCAGGTTACACATACAGCTCTGCTACACAGTACACAGCTCTGCTACATGCAGGTTACACATACAGCTCTGCTACATGCAGGTTACACATACAGCTCTGCTACATGCAGGTTACAAATACAGCTCTGCTACACAGTACACAGCTCTGCTACATGCAGGTTACACATACAGCTCTGCTACACAGTACACAGCTCTGCTACATGCAGGTTACACATACAGCTCTGCTACACAGTACACAGCTCTGCTACATGCAGGGTACACATACAGATCTGCTACACAGTATACAGCTCTGCTACATGCAGGTTACACATACAGCCCTGCTACATGCATGTTACACATACAGCTCTGCTACATGCAGGTTACACATACAGCTCTGCTACACAGTACACAGCTCTGCTACATGCAGGTTACACATACAGCTCTGCTACACAGTACACAGCTCTGCTACATGCAGGTTACACATACAGCTCTGCTACATGCAGGTTACAAATACAGCTCTGCTACACAGTACACAGCTCTGCTACATGCAGGTTACACATACAGCTCTGCTACACAGTACACAGCTCTGCTACATGCAGGTTACACATACAGCTCTGCTACAGGCATGTTACACATACAGCTCTGCTACACAGTACACAGCTCTGCTACATGCAGGGTACACATACAGATCTGCTACACAGTACACAGCACTGCAACATACAGGTTACACATACAGCTCTGCTACACAGTACACAGCTCTGCTACATGCAGGTTACACATACAGCTCTGCTACACAGTACACAGCACTGCTACATGCAGGTTACACATACAGCTCTGCTACATGCAGGTTACACATACAGCTCTGGTACACAGTACACAGCACTGCTACATGCAGGTTACACATACAGCTCTGCTACATGCAGGTTACACATACAGCTCTGCTACACAGTACATAGCACTGCTACATGCAGGTTACACATACAACTCTGCTACACAGTACACAGCTCTGCTACATGCAGGTTACACATACAGCTCTGCTACACAGTACACAGCTCTGCTACATGCAGGGTACACATACAGATCTGCTACACAGTACACAGCACTGCTACATACAGTTTACACATACAGCTCTGCTACACCGTACACAGAACTGCTACATGCAGGTTACACATACAGCTCTGCTACACAGTACACAGCTCTGCTACATGCAGGTTACACATACAGCTCTGCTACATGCAGGGTACACATACAGCTCTGCTACACAGTACACAGCTCTGCTACATGCAGGTTACACATACAGCTCTGCTACACAGTGCACAGCTCTGCTACATGCAGGTTACACATACAGCTCTGCTACACAGTACACAGCTCTGCTACATGCAGGGTACACATACAGATCTGCTACACAGTACACAGCACTGCTACATGCAGGTTACACATACAGCTCTGCTACACAGTACACAGCTCTGCTACATGCAGGTTACACATTCAGCTCTGCTACACAGTACACAGCACTGCTACATGCAGGTTACACACACATCTCTAGTACAGAGCTCTATTTGATGGCTACAGTTCTGTACACTCTACCAGCTGCTGTGCACATCTGACCCCTCCCACACACGTGACTCGTCACATGGTCATGACATCATCACAGGTCCTTTTCCTCTCCAGCAGCTAGCAGCTCCGTCAGGTGAAGAGTGTGTGTAGTAGGGCATATTTTGAGTTAGGGAGGACGGAGTTTTGGTTGATGTCTGAGGGAGGACGGAGTTTTGGCTGATGTCTGACGGAGTTTTGGCTGATGTCTGACGGAGTTTTGGCTGATGTCTGACGGAGTTTTGGCTGATGTCTGAGGGAGGACGGAGTTTTGGCTGATGTCTGACGGAGTTTTGGCTGATGTCTGACGGAGTTTTGGCTGATGTCTGACGGAGTTTTGGCTGATGTCTGACGGAGTTTTGGCTGATGTCTGACGGAGTTTTGGATGAGGTAGGACGGAGTTTTGGATGAGGGAGGACGGAGTTTTGGATGAGGGAGGACGGAGTTTTGGATGAGGGAGGACGGAGTTTTGGATGAGGGTGGACGGAGTTTTGTCTGAGGTCTGATGGAGTTTTGGATGAGGGAGGACGGGGTTTTGTCTAAAGTCTGAGGTAGGAGGGAGCTTTGCCTGATGGAGGATGGGGTTGTGGATGATGTCTGATGATGTCCTAATATGTATGCCGTACAGGACAGCCAAGGTCAGGCACAGAGGCGTAACTAGAAGTGACTGGGCCCCATAGCAAATATTTGTAAGGGCCCCTCCAGCCCGCTTCGCACCTCCCTCCTCCTGTGTAAACCCCACTCCTTTGGCACAGTGTAGCGGTATACTGTATATTGTGTGGCACAGTGGATGCTATATGTGTATAACATAAACATATTTCATATGAAAACTTACAGTTACTTGACCCTTGGGGATCTCGGACACCACTTCCACACTTGGCCGGGGGCTCGGCGGAGCTGATGTGCTTTATCCTAATGAGAAAGATTTCATAATAAGGATTTGGAGAAGGGGCAGAGGAATAGCAGAGCAGGGAGAGGCTGGTGCTTCTACTAGGGGGTCATACCATAGGGGAGTAATAAAGCCCACCATAATGTCCCCCCCAGTAGTAATAATTCTCCTTATAATGTGACAGTGCAAAAATACCCCCTTGTAATGCCCCCAGTTGAGCTAATGTCCCCATAGTGCCCCCATAATGTCCCAGTATAAAATACCCCTATATAGTGCCCCCAGTAAATTCCCCCATAGTGCTCCTCTCCCCCCTTCCTGCTAGTGCCCCCCATAATGTACCAGTATAAAATGCCCCATATATAGTGCCCCAGTAGATGCCCCTCAGTGTCCGGCCTCTGATAGGCTGCCGGCCTAGTGTCCCCCATAATGCCCCCCAATAATGTGCCAGTAAGTGTCCCCATAGATGCCCCCCATCATGTGCCAGTATCAATTGCCTCTCTCCTCCCGCCCACATGTCCCAGTATCATAGTGCCATCTCCCCCCCCCCAATGTGCCAGTATCAAATGCCTCTCTCCTTCCCACCCCCCATGTGCCAGTATCATAGTGCCAAACCCCCCCATGTGCCAGTATCAAGTGCCTCTCTCTTGCCCCCCCCATGTCCCAGTATCATAGTGCCATCTCCCCCCCCAAAAAAAGTGGCAGTATCAAGTGCCTCCCCCCCATGTGCCAGTATCATAGTGCCAAACCCACCCATGTGCCAGTATCAAGTGCCAACCCCCCCCCACATGCCAGTATCAAGTGCCTCTCTCCTCCCCCCATGTCCCAGTATCATAGTGCCATCTCCCCCCCCCCCACAAAAAAGTGCCAGTATCAAGTGCCTCTCTCCCTCCCCCCCGCCATGTGCCAGTATCAGGTGCCTCTCTCCCTCCCCCCATGTGCCAGTATCAGGTGCCTCTCCCCCCCCAGGTGCCAGTATCAGGTGCCAACCCCCCCTCCCCCCCAGGTGCCAGTATCAGGTGCCTCTCTCCCCCCATGTGCCAGTATCAGGTGCCAACACCCCCCTCCCCCCCATGTGCCAGTATCAGGTGCCTCTCCCCCTCAGGTGCCAGTATCGGGTGCCAACCCCTCCTCCCCCCCAGGTGCCAGTATCAGGTGCCAACCCCTCTCCCCCCTCCCATGTGCCAGTATCAGGTGCCTCTCCCCCCCCCCCATGTGCCAGTATCAGGTTCCAATTCCCCCCAGGTGCCAGTATCAGGTGCCAACCCCCCTCCCCCCATGTGCCAGTATCAAGTGCCTCCCGCTCCCCCCATGGCAGTAACAGTCGGGTATTTAAAAAAAAAATAAACACTTCTACTTACCTCCATGTCAGCGATGCGATGCAGCCTCTTCCTGTGTCCCGCCCTGTATGTCCATATATGGAGTCAGTGCTTGTATTTCAGAAAAGTTTCTGCTGGGATTCGAACCCACGACCTTCTGTATCAGAGGCAAACCACAAGACCATAAGAGTTGCCTTGCTGCTGACTGAAAAAATATGAGACTTCTACTGTTATAGCTGGCTAAGTGTACATCTATACACATGACAGCTGCTCATATATAGAGATATAGCAGAGCTGAGTGTGCTGGGACAGCTGTGATATAGAGATATAGCAGTGCTGGGTGTGTTGGGGCAGCTGTCATGTGTATAGATGTACACTTAGCCAGCTATAACAGTAGAAGTCTCATATTTTTTCAATCAGTTGTAATGCAGCCTTTATGGCTGTGAGGGTAAATGTTTTGCCACTGATACATTGGAGGTTTTGGGTTCGAATCCCAGACACATCAGGAGACTTTAGGAGACAGTAAGATTAGATCACATTAGCGAGGGGGCCTGGTCAGCCGCTGCTGCTGTGAAGGGGCCCTGAACAGTAAGACAAGAATCGATATTTAACTAACTTGAAAATGAACTGTCACACACGCTGCCGGGGCGCCGGGCCCCCTTGGCAGCCCGGGCCCCGAAGCAGCTGCTTCCCCGGTAGTTACGCCACTGGTCAGGCAGTTCAGTCCACGGGACCGAGTGTTCGTTTTAGTACCCACTGTGGAAAGCAAATTCCTAGCTAAGTGGCAGGGGCCTTATGAGGTTGTTGAAAAAGTTAACTACAGGGTTCACCAACCTGGTAAAAGAAAACCTATCCAGCTGTATCATGTGAACTTGTTAAAACCATGGAAAGATCGAAACTCACTTGAAACAACCTGTTTGGTGGTAGAGGCAAAAAGTAACAGTCAGGATGTCACAATTGCAGAGACCCTGTCCAAATAAAAAAAACAGCAATGCAAGGAACTGCTACAACAGAATAGGGACCTGTTCTCAGATTTGCCAGGCCTCACTAATATTATTGAACATGAGGTTCGAACAAAACCACATGTTCGGGTAAACATAAAACCCTATAGAATCCCTGAGGCCAGTAAGGAAGTTATGTCACAAGAGATCAAAAGGATGCTAGAGCTAGGAGTGATTGCGGAGTCCCGGAGTGGGTGGTCTAGTCCGATAGTATTGGTACCAAAACCATCTGGAGAATGGCGGTTCTGTAATGATTACAGAAAACTCATGTAGGTTTCAGAGTTCAATGCCTACCCTATGCCAAGAGTGGACGAACTCATTGAGAGGTTAGGTCCTGCTCGGTATATCACTACGTTAGACCTGACGAAAGAGTATTGGCAAATCCTCTATCAAGGGACGCTAAAGAAAAAACTGCTTTTTCCAAGCCTGAGGGGTGTTTCTAATATGTGAGGATGCCCTTCGGTTTACAAGGTGCCCCAGCTACATTCCAAAGACAGGATGGACAGGATCTTAGGCCCTCACAAAAAGTATGCAGCTGCATACCTGGATGATATTGTCATCTTTAGCCAAGATTAGCAGAGTCACTTGGGTAAAGTCCAAGCCATACTAGATTCCCTAAGAACAGCAGGATTCACCATAAACCCCCAAAAATGTGCCATGGGTATGAAAGAGGCCAAATATCTGGGTTATGTAGTAGGGAGAGGTCTGATTAAAACTCAAAGCAACAAAGTTGAAGCAATTCAAACCTGGCCAAGTCCACTTATGAAAAAACGGATAAAAGCTTTTACAGACGATTTTTACCGAATTATGCCACAATAGCTGCCCTGCTAACGGAGCTTACAACAGGTACAAAATCAGTCCTGGCTACGTGGACCCTGGAAGCAGAACAGGCCTGTAAAAGAGCTTAAGGTACGGTTGTGCCAGCAGCCAGTGTTAGTGGCCCCAGATTTTAGTGTGGAATTCATAGTTCAGACAGATGCCTCATAGGTAGGCCTAGGCGCTATAATGTCCCAAGAGGTTAGGGGGAAGAACACCCTGTGTTATACCTGAGCCAAAAACGTACCCCCTGCGAGAAAAATTATTCTATTGTGGAAAAATAATGTTTAGTGATAAAGTGGGCACTGGACTCCCTTAGATATTATCTACTTGGTAGGAAGTTCAGATTACTTTTGGATCATGCACCACTAAAGTGGATGTCTGAGAAGAAAGGGAATAATGCCAGAGTAACGAGGTGGTTTCTGACAAGATTTAAATTTTTATATAGAACACAGGCCCGGGAAATTGCATGGAAATACAGATGCCCTGTCGAGGGTACATTGTCTGATGGCAACAGGTGCCCAGCCCCTTGGCTTTGGGGGAGGGTATGTAATAACCTAGAGGGGAGAATCGTGGATGGTCAGTACGTCTCACTGAGGATATATTCCTCAGTGATATAATTCCTGGGAAGTAGTACGCTGGTAACATTAGGTTGCTGGGAGGTTTTGATTAAAGTGGATTTTGGGTCCGGGTTTTAGGAGTGACCAGAGAGTTTGGGTGGCACAGGTCACTCCTGTACTCCATCCAGAGTTTTTCATAAAGGTGTGGTTAAAAAGGCTGGGGAGATCTCAGCTAGAGAGATCAAGTGTGGATGGACTATCTGAAAGATGAACAAGCTGGGCTGGGAGTTGGTTTCTGAAAGACCCCAAAGAGTGGTGAGATTCTACTGTTTTGTTACCCTGCTTGGACTGAACCCAGAGTGTGGGACTTTATGTTATAAAATATGTGTGGGCTGAAGAAAGCTTAAAGCTAAAGCTTGGACATGTTTATTATTGTTTGCTGGAATAAACTCTGCCTGTGGTGAAGACTAAATTGACGCCTGTGTGTGTGAACAGTGGCTGAGTTAAAACCCCCACACCTGCTTATTAATTTCTGCTAAATACTTGTGTCAAAATCCTCTCTACGCCCCTTCTTAAACAACTTGAAGAGTATAGTTTCCAAAATAGGGTCACTTATAAGGGGTTTCCACTGTGCGGGTACCTCCAGGGTCTCTGCAAATGTGATGTAGCACCCAATAACCATTTGAGCAAAATCTATGCTCCAAAAACCAAATGGTGCTCCTTCCCTTCTGAGCCCTGCCATGTGCTCAGATAGTAGCTTATGTCCACGTTTATGGCATTTCCGTACCCAGTAGAATCCACCTAACAATTTGCTGGGCACAACATATTGAGCACTGAAATGCCATATCCGTCGAAAACTAGCAATTATTGCACAGTCTGCTGCTCATTAATTTCTACAAAATATCTGTGGTGTCAAAATGCACACTCCACTGCTTGAGCGGTGCCCTTTCCAAAATGGGGTCACTTCTTAGGAGTTCCATGTATTATTTAACCCCAGAGCCGCTACATTTGTCAGCAAAAGCTGTATAAATCACCACATTGGGCCTCAAATGTGCATGGTGCTCTTTTACTCTTGAGCCCTGTGGTATTTCCAGGGATAAGATGAGGGCCAAATGTGGGGTGTTTATAAAAACAGGAAACACAGCATAATAATAAGAGGGCTCACTTTTCACACTGGCACACAATCAGACGTCCCAAGTGTCCCTCTTTTGGAGGGACAGTCCCTATTTGTGACCCAAGTCCCTCTGTCCATCTTTGTTCCATAAATGTCCCTCTTTTTGATCTGAGGTATAGATTTGCATTATTACACTTACAATACTGATCCAGAAAGTGTTTGGCTGGTTCCTATTTGCATATTAGGCTACTTTCACACTAGCGTCAGGACGGATCCGACAGGCTGTTCACCTTATCGGATCCGTCCTGCCGCTATTTCGCCGTGCCGCCGCTCCATCCCTATTGACTATAATGGGGAAGGGGGGAGGAGCTCCGACGCAGCAAGGCAGTGCACGGTGAGATACTTTTGGTGCTAGATGCACAGGCGTGCCACTTCAGGGCTTCCAGCAAAGGGGCATTGGCTGCCATTCGATAACGTACAATTGAAATGTCTCGATCTAGTTCTTTTTAACATTCGCATTACTGGTAACTTCAGAAATGTTCTTAAAGCCCAGTATGAGAACCCGCAAGCGGCCATGTCCCTTCTCAGCTGTCAATCGGCTCCCTTCTCCTTTAGCCGCCGAAAAAAAAAAAACACCCCCTCCTCCTGTTGATTGACAGGGCCAGCGAGCGCTCTCCTCCTCCGGCTGGCCCTGTCAGCATTTCAAATCCCGCGCCTGTCTTCATTCGGCGCAGGTGCTCTGAGAGAAGGAGGCTTGCCTCCTCAGCACTCCCTCAGTGCGCCTGCGCCGATGACGTCACCGAAAGAGAAGACGTCATCGGCGCAGGCGCACTGAGGGAGTGCTGAGGAGGCGAGCCTTCTTCTCTCAGAGCGCCTGCGCCGAATGAAGACAGGCGCGGGATTTGAAATGCTGACAGGGCCAGCCGGAGGAGGAGAGCGCTCGCTGGCCCTGTCAATCAACAGGGGGCGTTTTTTTGCGGCGGCTACCAGCAAGTAGACGCCTTACTTGCTGGTAGTGAAGTCATTTGCATATTTTAAAAGATCGATTTTTAAGGAAACAAAGCCACAGACAAAGGTAAGAGCCCTATATAGGGAATATTCGTTCAATAAGGATTTTAACAAGCCCAAAAAAAAAAAAAAAATGTGTTTTGGGGGTGACAGAAGCCCTTTAAAACAGAAAGTGATACCTCAAAGTATTTATTACTTAACATTCCCCATATGTCTACTTTATGTTGGCTTCATTTTGTAAATGTCAACACATTTTTTGGGGACGTTATAAGGCTTAGTATTTTAGAAGCAATTCTTTAAATTTTTAAGAAAATTTCCAAAACCCCCTTTTTAAGGACCAGTTCCGGTCTGAAGTCACTTTGTGGGGCTTACATAATAGAAACCCCCCATAAATGACCCCATTGTAGAGACTGCACCCCTCAAGTTACTCAAAACTGATTTTACTAACTTTGTTAACCCTTTAGGTGTTCCACAAGAATTAAAGGAAAATAGAGATGAAATTTAAAAATTTCACTTTTTTGGCAGATTTTCCATTTTAATCCATTTTTTTTCTTTAACACATCGAGGGTTAACAGCCAAACAAAACTCAACATTTATTACCCTGATTCTGAGGTTTACTTAAACACCCCACATTTGGTAAACTGATGTAAAGGCGCATGGCAGGGCGCAGAAGGAAAGGACTGCTGCATGGTGTAATGGTCACGTCCACACACACACAGGGGGAAGGATAGTGACCACTGCGCTCCACCCTCACCCCTGGCCCTGCCTACTTGCCTCACGAGTCCTGATGACAGGGGACAACTGGACGACAGTCCCTAACTTAGGATACGTGCAGGGAAGACAGACAAGACAAAATACGGAACATGAACGGACCGGGTCAGAACCAAGAGAGCTACGCAGTACAAAGGGTTAAGCAAAGAATGGTCAGGAGAAGCCGGGGTCAAATACCAGGAGAGTAGAGAAGTACAAGAGGAGTCCTAAGAGAGTAGTCAGGTGGGAGCCGAGGTCACAATACCAGGACGGATGCGCAGTACAGGAGGAGCAGGCAAAGGACCGTCAGGGAATGGAATCAGGTGAGTATTCAGTAGTTCAACAAATAGCCAGGAACCTAGAAATTAACAGGCAACCTGTGGCTAGCAGGCTGCCTGTATTTATAGTGGGGAGTGAGCAAAGCCGACGTGTGGCCAGCGTCACATGACCGACAGACCAACCAGTTGAACACCGAGTGATCAGCTCGGCGCTCAAGGCAGACTTAGGAGCAGGGAGCCACCCAGCAGTAAAGCCGCCCTGGGAATGAGGTCAAACACAGATCCTCATTCCCAAAGCTAAGCAACAGTTCTGCGCATGGGCGTCCGCAGAAATTCTTCCAGGGGGGGGGGCATAATTTTATTGACATCCATGCTCTGCTTGGACTGACTGGTCTGTGACACTGACTGTCACTCACTGTGTTAGTGTCGCTCTCGCTCATTCATTAAGGCTGCCTATGGTTGTGGAGTCCTGAAGCGGCCGGCACACTGCGGCTCTTCTTCTTGCTCTGGCTCCGCAATGTCTTTCCCACCCGCAAGGTGGGCGGAGCTTTGTACTGCCGTGCGCGCCCGGCCCTGGTTATTCATCAGGGCGCGTGCATGCTCCTGATAGATACCGGCGTACCGCTCATCACTCTGCGGTGCTGCGCAGTGCAGCAGCTGCAGAGCAGAGGCAGAACTCAGTTCACAGATTTCAAAGGGCCCCAGGGGGCAGGGCCGGTTCCAGGTCAAATGGGGCCCTGGGGCGAAAAACAATAAGGGCACCCCCCCCTCCACATGACACTTGCTGACTTTAACGTCACGTCAGTGATATCGATAAAACCATAAAACAGTACTGTGATCAATAAAAACAATAACTTACAGTTTCCTGGCTTGGCCCTTGGGGATCTCGGACACCACTTCCACACTTTGGCTGGGGGGCAGAGGGATAGCAGAGCAGGGAGAGGCTGGTGCTGCTACTAGGGGGTCATACCATGTGGGAGTAATAAAGCCCACCATAATGCCCCCCCCAGTAGAAATAATTCTCCTTATATTAGACAGTGCAAAAAATACCCCCTTGTAATGCCCCCAGTGGAGCTAATTGTCATGGCTGTATGTGAGCAACAAGAGCATGCACAGAAAATAGAGCTACTGACCGGACCCAAACTAGGGAGGATAAAGGGTGACCCCTGTCAGACCCTCAAAGCTCTCCCTATGCTGATAAGCCCATGCCTGGATCCAAATGGTGGAACGAGGCATGCCCGCGTACCTAAGACTGATGACCACTGTAACCCCTACAATAGTGGAAGGGGCACGGCCACCGGTGCCCTGCTCAGTATATGGAGGGAACCGTGGTCGCCTCGGATCCAGTCAGAAAACACACAGATACACAACAATGTCTGCACACTTAGCTGAAGGAGCTGCAGCCGCAGTGAAGACGGATCCAAAGACAGGCTGGCAATATCCGGAGTACTTGCTGCAGCAGAACACAGGTCCAGTGAAAGGATAGCATACAAGGGAAGATACTCAAGCAAGAGCTACAACTCAAATGAGAAATATAATCCACACACTACAAAAGGAGGAGGGGTGATTTAAAGGCAGGTATATCAAACGCAGGAGGAACAGCTGGGAGGGAGGAAACAGAAAGTAAAGAGCTCATCACAGGGGCGGAGAAACAGAGCAGTGAGAACTCCTCCAAGCTCTGGTAGTGACAGTACCCCCCCCTCTACGGGTAGACTCCGGACACCCAGGACCCACCTTCTCAGGATGAGCCCTATGAAATGCCCTGATGAGGCGAGTGGCTTTAATGTCCGACATCGGAACCCACATCCTCTCCTCAGGACCATAACCCTTCCAATGAACGAGGTACTGAAGAGAACCGCAGACAACGCGAGAGTCCACAATTCTGGAAACCTCAAACTCCAGATTGCCATCAACCAAAATCGGAGGAGGAGGCAAAGAGGAGGGTACCGTGGGCTGGACATATGGTTTTAAGAGAGATCTGTGAAATACATTATGTATCTTCCAAACCCGTGGAAGATCAAGACGGAAGGCAACAGGATTGATGACTGACAAGATTTTATAAGGCCCAATAAACTTGGGACCCAATTTCCAGGAGGGAACCTTCAGTTTAAATTTTCTTGTAGACAACCACACCAGATCACCCACATTCAGGTCCGGACCAGGCACACGTCTCTTATCAGCCACACGCTTATACTTCTCACTCATCTTTCTAAGATTACTCTGAATCTTTTGCCAAATGGTAGACAAAGACGAGGAAAATCTCTCCTCCTCAGGTAAACCAGAAAGAGCCCCTCCCGAGAATGTCCCAAACTGCGGATGGAACCCATATGCACCAAAGAATGGTGACTTATCAGAAGATTCCTGACGACGGTTGTTCAGAGCAAACTCAGCAAGAGGGAGAAATGAACACCAATCCTCCTGGTTCTCTGCCACAAAACAGCGCAAAAATGTCTCCAGATTCTGATTGAGGCGCTCAGTCTGACCATTCGACTGCGGGTGAAAAGCAGAAGAGAAGGACAGCCGAACCCCCAGGCGAGAACAGAAAGCCTTCCAGAATCTGGACACAAACTGTGTGCCTCTATCGGAAACAATATCAGAGGGAATGCCATGCAATTTAACAATATGGTCGACAAAAGCTTGCGCCAACGTTTTAGCATTGGGTAAACCAGGGAAAGGTACGAAATGAGCCATCTTGCTAAAACGGTCCACCACCACCAGGATCACCGACTTCCCTGAGGAACGAGGAAGATCCGTGATAAAGTCCATGGACAGGTGTGTCCAAGGACGGGAAGGTATGGGTAACGGGAGAAGGGAACCTGAAGGCCTTGAACGAGGGACCTTAGCGCGAGCGCACGTCTCACAAGCAGCCACAAAACCCTCCACCGACTTACGAAGAGCCGGCCACCAAAATCTCCGAGCAATGAGATCTACCGTGGCTCTACTCCCGGGGTGACCAGCAAGAACAGTATCATGATGCTCCTTGAAGAGTTTGTGACGTAGCACAGGAGGCACAAACAACTTCCCAGAAGGACAACGGGCAGGTGCCTCAGTCTGGGCAGCCTGGACCTCTGCCTCCAAATCAGAATATAGAGCAGAAACAACTACCCCCTCCGCCAAAATGGGACCCGGGTCCTCGGAGTTTCCTCCTCCCGGAAAACAGGCAGTACCTTTACTATGAATCTTCTCCATTTATTAAAAAAAACCTTCATGGCTCTACCCTTACACTGTTCTGTATCTAATCTTTCCATATACAATATCTGTTTTACTATGCCAAAAACCTCCTCAATATTGGGCACCGAGGGGTACAGCCAATGTCTCAGTATACTCCTCTTTGCGGACAATAACATTACATGTATCCCCTTGATGCCGATCACCTGCGAAGTGTTCCCCTCCGGGTCTATCGGGATATAGTGAAAAATACATTGTTGGGGAGAGAGATCCAATCCAACGTCCCATATCTCTTTGATCTGGGCGACCACTTCTCTCTATAGCTGGGATAAAGAAGGACACTACCAGAGACCATGGAGAAGACTGGCTTTGGGTAATTGACATTTTGGACAGGCTCTAATATAATGTGCCGGGGCATACTTGTAGGATAAATCAAAAGCATATGTCGCCTTATGAAGGATTCTGAATTGCATCTCTCTCCAGTTCTCACAACTCACAGCCTGTCTCACTCTCTCCAGTCCCGCCCTTAGTTTTGCTGTCAGCGAGTCATCCTTGAGTTCTCTCTCCCAGTGTCTAAATACCTTGTTGCCCAGCCCTATAGAGTGAGTACTTTGGAGTCTACCGTACATTTCGGACAGTGTACCAGCCGAGTTGTCCCGGCCTATCAAGCCCTCAAACCAAGCAAGTCTGTCCGAGTCTCCCAAAACTTTTGCTTGGTCCATACAATATGAACTAACTTGGGCGTATGCTAGAAAATGTGATGGCGGGAGCTGATATTGAGTCTGGAGTTGGGTCCAGGGGATCAGTTTGTGTCCCGTAGGGGTTAGAATATGTTTTAGAGTATAGATTCCTTTCTCGTTCCATTTATGGAATAACGAGGATTGTATCCCTGCCGGGAAAGCAGGAAGCGTCCACAAGGGCATGTAAGGGGTGATATACATAGGTAATTTATACATTCTCCTGATTGCTCTCCAAGCAGCTGATGTATCTTTTATCAAGGTATAACGTTTTACTACTGGGGGCATATCTCTAATTCTAGAGTGCAAAAGAGCCACCAAGTCTTCCGGGGCTACCAGCTCTGTTTCTAGAGCCCTATTAGAAAAGAAGGAGGTATTCCATATCCAGTCCTTTATATGTCTTGTCAGGGCTGCCAGATTAGATCTTCTAATTTCCGGTAAATGTATCCCACCCTCCCATTTTGTCAGACAAAGTTTTTCGTAACTAATTCTGGGGCGTTTTTTTTTCGGCCTATAGGAGCCCATTAGGTTGGGGTCTTTGCCTGGCTTTAAAATTCTTTAATATGGGCCGTGTTTCCCGTAGGCATGATTTCTCCCCCTTGCATTATCGCATTAAAGATGGACTTCAGGGGTAAGGCGATTTCCGAGATCAACATCTTATAAAATTCGCTCGGAAAGCCATCTGGCCCTGGTGCTTTCCCATTTAACAATGCTTTAATTGTTCTTTTTATTTCGTCTTCTGTGATCTGGGCATTAATATTAGTTAGAGCTTCCTCCGAGATCTGGGGAAGTCTAAGTTTGGACAATAACTCTTTAGCTTTATTGCTATCCCATGGGCCTTGCGAGTATAGTTTAGCATAAAATCACGTGAAGCAATCTGTTATACTTTTCATATCCTGCAATTTCCCCCCTGACTCGTCTAAGATATTGGTTATATTCAATGTACCCCTATGCGACTTTGCCAAGGATCAACCAACAAATCAAACTAATAACCCCATAAGAATGAGAAAACACATATAAAATATATGTAATTTATTGACACAATCAAATAATATAAATAGATGACACAAAGCATATATTACCCATAGTGTGTCGGAACCCAGAGTCTGTGACCAGAGCTGCACCTCGACGCACGTTTTGCCTGAAGAGGCTTCGTCAGGAGGTAAAAGTGACTAACAATGTCTGTCTTTAAATAGTGTGGTCCACAGCCGGCAGTCAATTAGCGCATGCGCCCAGTGATGTGGAGCATGACATCATAGAGGCGCGCCACCCAGTACCGCAAGCCAGGTGAGGCACGCCCACCGCGTCACATGACCAGACAGGGGGAGGGAGCCGCACTGACAACGCACAGCCACAACCTCCTCCCGTCCGATCACATGACCCGGGGGCGTGCATCAGCCGACTCGCAAAGAACCAGGTATGGGAGCGTCACCACGATACCGCCCCACAGCGCACCGGTGCGATGCGCATATGCCAGGTGGAGATGGAACTAAGAGAGCGGCAAATCGTAATGTAATTAGGAATGTTTTCTCAGGAGTCCGGCACACCAGAGCAGCATTACATGGACATGACAGTGCCAAAAACGCAGAATGTATGGATCCCGGAATTATATAGAGGGATCCGCATGGGATTATAATCATCCCATTAGCTTGTGTATAGTTGTGGCGGGAAATTTTCCCGCCTAAAAGTGTGTCTAGGTGAGCTAAATATAGTTAGTTGCTGGGGTTTGGGGCAGAGGTAAATTATTGGGTCATTAGGTGACCTATGGGGTAGTGTTGCTGGGCAGGGTAGCCTGGGATGCCCAGCAACAGTTAGTTCATTGGTGGGACAGTTTCAGGGCCCCCCTTGGTTAGGGCTATATAGTAGCGGTAGCAGGCAGTGTTAGGCTGTCATCTCATCAGCGTCTGGAGGAGGTGCTGCCTGTCTGCGTACCTGGTGATGGAGGATTTCGTTGCTGAGCTGCGGAGGCGTGCGGGAGATGGTGAGACGGCGTCCTGGCTGGAATCCTGCTTAGCTGACTGGTCTTCATCTGCGGCTGTTCCGGCAGTGGTGTGCGATCCTGGCGATGTTCCGGTCCCGGCGGTGTCTGCGGTTGACCTATCTGGAAATCTCCCTGTGGTGCCTGCGCTGCGCTCTTCAAGAAGAGAGAAGAGGCAGCGCACCCGTTTCTCTCCTTCACCCTGTAGGTCTGTTCCGGAGCGGAGAAGATCAGAGAGGAGAAGTGCTGCTGTGGAAGAAACCGGAAGTGGCCGCTTGGGGATGACATCACAGGCTGAGGTCCGTCCTGAATCTGCGTCCCCAGGAAACTTGGAGAAGCTTTTTGGTTCCGCTTCTGCCCTGCAGCATTTTGGTTCCCAGGAAGGTCCTGCTGTGAGTAGATCATCGCTTGAGCCCCCTGGAAATTCTTCGTGGCAACATGGACGTAGACGACGCAGAATTGAGCCACAGCCTGTGCAGCACCAGTCTCTGCCGCTCCGCTCCGGCGTTGAGCAGCGGGACGGTGTGTGCTTAGAAAGCGTGACGCAGCAGAGACGAGAGGCATCCGCATCTTCTTCTGGTGTCCGGAGTGCTGCTCCAACGGGTGGTGAGTTCCCCAGGGAACTGGGCACCGTTATTGCGTCCTTGTCTTCTGTACTTTCTTCTTTACAGAGTTTTGCTCCTCTCCCCCCCCCCCTGCTCCTGAACCGGCTGGTACGGCAGGCGATTTTTCTGATGCTTGGCGTTTTAGCGGTCGGGGGACGGGAGGGGATTATGATAGTGATGACTCTCTCCCTCTTCCAGCGATGGCTAAACGTGGAGGAGTGTCAGAGTCATGTTATAAAGAAATGTTGCCATGTGATATTTCGCCTTTGGGCTTTCATCTCTCCATGTCGGTCAAAGAGAAGATATGGAGAAATGAATTTGTGGATATATTGTCGTTGTTACCTGCTTCAAAAGATTTTGTTGCTAAATTAGATAGAAGGGAGGATAAGTCTGAAGAAGATAGGAGACGCCCGATCCCTCGTACCTTTAATAATTGGTTGCAGGCATACTGTATCTTTTGCAGCGTGATGGGTGATAAATTTCCTGCAAAATGTTCAGGCCTTTTTCAACATTTAGATAATGTTTTGGAGGCATATAAGAATTTTGGAGGGATAGGTTGGTTTGTGTATGACGAAAATTTCAGACAGAGGCTGTCCGTATATCCTAGTATGCGGTGGGGCACAAAGGATGTTGGGCTGTGGCTTAATTTATTGTTGCCGCAACGTTCATCTTATTCTGCCCCAAAACAGCAGCCAGCCTCTGCAGTACCGCAGTCTCAATTGTTAAAAAAGGGCACCTGCTTTGCTTTCAATGAAGCGCAGTGTAGGTGGCCGGCATCATGTAAATATCGCCATGAATGTGCCTTTTGTGGGGGCAGTCACCCGATGGTTCGCTGTTATAAAAGAGCTAACATGCCTACCATGCCATCCACAAAAGAGTTTATTGCAAAGAGCATGGACGCCAGTAAATCTGGTGACCATGCGTCCTTGGTTAGAACGTTACCCAAATTGCAAGATGGCGGAGCTGCTACTTGACGGTTTTGCTTTGGGTTTTCAGTTGCCATCGTTTTCTGGCGTTGGCTGTGAATGGGTGAATAATTTGTCTTATGAGATTGATAAAGCATTGTGTTCGGTCAAGTATGCCACATTTGATTCAGCAATAGACCTGATACGTAGTTTTGGTAAAGGTGCTTTGATGGGAAAGGCGGACGTTCAGTCTGCCTTTCGCCTGTTACCTGTACATCCTTCTTGTTTTAACTCACTTGGTTTTCATTTTCAGGGTTTTTTTTATTTTGATAAATGTATTCCAATGGGTTGTTCTTTGTCTTGTTTCTATTTTGAAGTTTTTTCCTCGTTTATTGAATGGGTAGTAGCAGTCAGGTGTATGCGGGGTGCGGTGACGCACTATTTGGACGATTTCTTGTTCATTGGTCCAGCGGAGTCTTCAGCATGCTTAGAAAGTTTGGAATCCTTTTTTGCAGTTTGTTCTGAGTTTGGTGTTCCGTTAGCCGAGGATAAGACAGTGTACCCTACTAATTGTTTGGAATATTTGGGGATTGTCATAGATTCTGTGAAAGGCGAATTTTGTCTTCTGTCACAAAAAGTGTCAAAAATCTGTATGGCATTATCTTCATTGCTAAGTAAGCGTACAGCTAAGGTGAAGGAGATTCAGTCGGTTTTGGGTATGTTAGCTTTTGCCAGTAGGATTATGCCGATGGGCCGGGTGTTTTGTCGGCAATTGTCTGCAAAGATTTCTGGGGTGAGGAACCCGGGTTTTCATGTTAGTTTATCTAGGGAGGTTAAAGAAGATTTTATGATTTGGTTGGAATTCTTTCAGCTATATAATGGCAGGTCGTATTGTCAGGAAGATTTTGTTTTAGCTTCTTCTATGGATTTGTTTACGGATGCTGCTGGTTCTTGCGGTTTTGGTGCATATTGGAACGGACATTGGTGTGCAGCAAAATGGCATCCTGCTTGGATTTTGAATGGGGTGACTAAGAATATTGTTTTGTTAGAGCTGTTTCCTGTTGTGGTTTCGCTAGTTTTATGGGGGAGTTGTTTTTCCAATAAAAGAATTATTTTGCATACTGACAATAAGGGTGTTTTATTTGCAGTTAATTGTTTATCATCAAAATGTCCGTTAGTAGTTAAATTGTTACGTCATCTGGTTCTTCTCTGTTTAAGATTAAATATTTGGTTGAAAGCTCGCCATATCCCTGGAATAGATAATTCAATTGCTGATTCGCTTTCCCGTTTTCAGTTTCAGACATTCCGACAGTTGGCAGAAGGGGCCGATCTGAAAGGGGAATCGTGCCCTGCGTACCTGTGGAATCTGATTTGGTCCTAGGTATTTCTTACTTACAGTCTTCTGTGGCTCCGGCGACCTGGTCGGATTATAGCCGTTCGTGGTTTAGGTGGTGCAGTTTTACAGCTGATAGAGGTTGGTCTTCTCATGGTGGTGGCGAGGTTGCTGCTTTAGCATTTTGTGTGGCATTGTTTAGGCAGGGTCTGGCTTACTCTACCGTTTTAAGGGTTTTGTCAGGTGTTTCCTTTTTTCTTCGGGTTTTAGGTTCTCCTTCTTTGTTAGATTATTTCTTGATTAAGCAGATGTTAAAAGGTTACAAACGTGGTAATTGTTCTCCTGACAATAGATGTCCTATTTCTCCCACGCTGTTAGGATCATTATGTCATGCTACTTCTTTAGTTTGTTTTGATAGTTTTGAAGAGTTGCTATTTTCCACTGCGTTTTGTTGTATGTTTTTTGGTGCTTTTAGAATTAGTGAGTTGTTTCCAAGAAATAGTGAGGCTGGTTTGGGTTTGGTCTTGAAACATGTCCATGTTCATGTTAATTATGTTTTGTTCTTTCTTCCGACGTCAAAGATGGATCAGTCAGGTAAGGGTACCTGGATCCGTGTGAACAGAGTTGGGTCGGGTGGTATTTGTCCGGTGAGTATGATTTCTCAGTATTGGCTTCGCAGACCAAGGGGTGGTAATGCTTTCTTTGTGCATGCAAACGCTTCTCCTTTAACGCAATATCAATTTAGGTCCGTGTTAAAAAAATGTTTAAAGGAATTGGGTTTAGATGGTGTCCGGATTACGTCGCATTCTTTCCGGATTGGAGCCGCCACTGCGGCGGCTCGGTCGGGTTTGAGTGCGTCAGTGATTAAACGGATTGGAAGATGGTCGTCTAATTGTTTTAAGATGTATGTTCGTCCGGATATTTCTGTGAACTGATGATCTTTATATTATAGTTTTCGCAGGTCTCACCGTATGGATTGTTGGCCATTCTTTCGTATATTGGGCCCATCGCAGAGCTGAAAAAAGATTGTACGGTGATAACCTATCTTGGTCCACAGATACGGTTCGAATATACTGGAATGGAGTCAGGGGTCTTCGTTGGGAAGGTCTGATGGATGTACTGTTGGAAATGTGTGATTTATACCCTGATCCTGATGTAATAATTTTTCATGCGGGGGCCAATGATGTGGGCAAATTTGGTACCATTGAGTTGGCCTTTTGTATGAAAAGTACTATGGTAAGGGCTAGGCGATTGTTCCCTGATGCCCGTTTAGTTTTTTCGGAGATGATTCCACGTTTACTTTGGTTATCCTGTTCCAATTTTAAATATTTGGATAAGATTAGGATACGTTTGAATAGAATTATGGCTCGTTTTATGCCATTAATCTGGGGGTTTTCTTTTTCGACACGTGGACCTTGAAGGTGGTTTGCCCGGCCTTTATTTTTCGGACAAGATTCATTTGTCAGAGATCGGTTTGGACATTTTCAATTTGGACATGCAAGCTATAATTGAGATAGTTATGGGTGGGGTGGGGCCCATGCCGCCTGGTTAGCCAGCATGGTCCGGTGGGTGTAAAGTCGCTCACTGAATTGGTGAGCGGACGAGTTAAGTCTGAAGTTTAGGCCGAGCTTATGGCTGGTCTAATTATTTGTTTATGAAGTTATTGGTTTATATTGATACAGTTGAATTTTGGATTAAGTTAATCTTTAATAAAGCCGGCCGTGGCCTAATTTATTCCACCAAAAAAAAAACATCTGTGTCCACGTGTTTTATTATAATTTATAAGAGTTGGAGATGTGTAAGTAATCTTATGGTACATTCATATGATTTATAATCCCATAACCCATTACAGATCTATTATATCTATCCATTACAACTGCGTATGGAAACAGAGTCCCTATATATGCCACAAGTTGGTATGGTCTAAAGAACAGGAGTACATATACAAGTACAGCGGTACAGTGTTGAGCAAACAAATTAATCCATTGGATCACACCATTTTGGGGGTTATAAATAACCATGGTTCCAATGACTTGTACCATTGGTGGAGAATAGACCCTGAGCATGTGTGGAATCATGCACATGAAGATAAAGTTAAATAAAATACATGTGGATATACATAATTGTGTGAAGATAAGATAGATTAGATACATGTGACAAAATGGTGCATTAATGAGGGGCCGTCAGCCACTACTGGATGAAAACATAATATCCAAGGAGAAGTGCTCTTCCATGACATTGATACAGTGTCATGCATAAATAAATGCATATAATCAATATATCAACCATGATGATAATACATATACACACAAGTGAAAAAATGCATATAATAACAAAATAAATGCAATAAATATAATTAGAAATATGAGAAAATATGCTCATAAATCAATAAATAGCCCTACAATTATAAAAAGACTATTAAAAGTGCATAGTGCAAAAAAGGACCAGAGCAAAATAGCCACAGAGCTAGTGGATAATAAATACATGATCAGTGCCATACGCCCCCCCACTTAATGTGGCAACCCAAATCGACCAACTTGGGGTGCCGGGCACAAGAGGCAACATCCCACATAATACAATAGATATTATAATGCTGATAGAAGTCCATTATTCTATAGAGGATAGTTCACCTCTAGGCCCGAAGCTCGCAAGACTCCAAAAGGACCACACACAATCGCAGCAATCAGATGTCGCAGCAATCAGATGTACTATGAAACACAAATAACAACAATAAGTACATGATAAAAAGACAAAAAACATGTAGTAAACTTAGAAAGGACTTGAAGCTAACAGTCTCGTTGAGACCTCTAGGGATCTCACTCTTAAGTAGAACGATCCATTTGGTCTCCAATTGCAGGAGACGCTTCTTAACATCACCTCCACGGCAGCCCATGGAAACCCTATCAATACCCAAGCATTGTAGCCCTCGGGGGTCCCCTTTGTGGTGGTCCCTAAAGTGCAGGGCTATGAGTTGAAACTGGTTGAGCTCATCCTATGCAATAGTGGCTGCCTGGCGAATCTTGCTTGCGTGTTCAAAAACCCTAACCCGCAGCTCCCTGGTGGTCATCCCAACATACAGGAGTTTGCAAGGGCAGGTAATGAGATATTACACAGATGCAGTTCTACATGTAATGTGGTGCACGACGTGATACTCACGTCGGCCGTCAGAGTCCCTAAATGTAGAGGACCGCACCATGTATCTGCACGCCTGGCAGTTATTGCACGGGAAAGAGCCCCATTTCGGCCCCTTACTCCCAAAGATGTAAGATGGTGATGGAGATATATAGTGGCTACTCGTAAGTAAGTCACCAAGATTTTTAGAACGTCACCATGTCACCTGGGGATAATCACGAAGTGTCGCCCGCAGATCATTATCTGAGAGCAGTATGGGCCAATACTTGGTGAGTATTTCCCGTATTTTACGCCACTGCATATTAAAGGGTCTTGGATCTACTACTAGTCAGGAGAGAGTCCCTGTTTGCAGATTTGGCCTGGGCATAATCCCTCTTAATGTCAACCTGATTGTAGGCCCTGTTCCGGAACCTCCTAGATAGTTCCCCAGACTGCATCTCAAAATTCTTATCATTCGAGCAAACCCGTCGAAGACGCAAAAATTGCCCCACCGGAATGGCCCTAACCGTTTGTGGATAGTGTGCAGACTTGGCATATAAAAGAGTATTAGTGGAAGTGGGCTTTCTATATAGGTCTGTGGAGACCCGGCCGTCCTGCTGATAAGTATATCCAGGAATTCCATCCTATCCTGGCTGTAATGCCATGTCAGCCTGATGTTAAGGGTATTGGTATTGAGCCACTGGAGGAAGGACAGGAGCCGGCCCTCTGTGCCCTGCCAAATGAAAAGCACGTCGTCGATATACCGTGACCACGAGACCACCGAGCCATAGTCCGGGAGATTCTGGACAATCTCTCTTTCCCACAGTCCGAGGAACAGGTTGGCGTACGAGGGCGCACAAGTCGCCCCCATCGCTGTTCCCCGGAGCTGTAGGAAGAGGCGGTCCTTAAATGTGAAATAATTGTGTCTCAAGATGAAATCCAGAAGCTCAATCACAAACACAATAATTTCTGGATCTAAATTAGCCATACGCATGAAATATTGGCAGGCCCTGATCCCGTGGTCATGGCATATCGACGTGTAAAGGGCCTCTACGTCACACGTGACCAGCCACATGTCCCCCTCCAGCGACACCCCATTGAGTTTCCTCAATACATCAGAGGTGTCCCTGACATAGGACGGCAGGGTCTCCACGCATCCCCTCAAATAGAAGTCCACAAATCTGCTGACATGTTCGCAGAGACTCCACACCCCGGACACAATGGGGCGCCCGGGGGGGGGGGGGTTTGTAGCTGTTTGTGGATTTTGGGCAGCAAATACAGGGTGGGTGTCACCGGGTGGTCCACCACCATCCCCTCCTTAAGTCGTACTGGCAAGATATTATTTTCTACCCCAGAGTCCAAAATATGGTCTAATTCAGCTCTAAACCTAGTAGTGGGATTACTATCTAATCGTCTGTAACAGTCCTTATCTCCCAACTGTCTAAATGCTTCTTTTTCATACATCTGTGCAGGCCAGATCACAACATTTCCCCCCTTGTCCGCAGGTTTAATCACAATATCCTTCAAATCGCGGAGTTCTTTAATCGCCCGATGTTGGTCACGAGTCAGATTATTATGGCCATGATAGCCCGCCAGCTGTTCAAAATCATGTTTGACCAGCTTGACAAAAATATCAACATTTGGACACAGATATTTATGGGGGAAATGTTGTGATCGGCGGCACAGATGCAGAGGTGTCTTATTATTAGAGGGTGGTACCTCCAGTTCATCCAATAAAAATTGTAGGTCACTAAGTGCCTGTTTCTCAGCCTCAGTGGTGAATTGGGGGGTACAGTCGCCCCTCCCAAAATATTTTTTGAAGAGGAGCTTCCTACCAAAAAGATCAAGGTCCTTCACGGCCGTAAAATAATCAAATTTGCCGGACGGGGCAAAGGTAAGCCCCTTTTGAAGGACCTGAACCTGTGTGTCAGTAAGCCTGTACGTAGAGAGGTTAATTACCTTTAATTCTTCCTGTACCGTTTGCCTGTCCCATCCACATTTCTGGTTCTCCTTTTTGGTCTGGGGGTGCTTAGTGTATGTTGGTATCCAGCTCTGTCTGTGCTGCCCTCCAGCGCCCCCCGTGTTCCTAAAAAAGGCTCTCCACATGTCTCGTCAGACGCCAGTGAGATTCCTGATAAGGATGCTGTCACCGACCCACTCCTATCACGCCTCTGTTGCCACCTGTACACTCTATTGGACTGGAAGTCCGTGAGGTCCCACTGGAACTTCTTGGATTTCTGTTCCTGGATGTTCCTTTCCCAGGAGTCAAGATCTGACCCAAGTGTAGTATCAAAGTTATCAAAGTCCTCTTTATTGAGAATCTCTCGTAACTTCGCCTTAACTGTGTCAATTTCCTTCTCTGTCTGCTCAAGCGACCCACGGTCAAGCCCAATCAGGAGCTCTATCAGCGTCCTAGAGCACTTGTTAAGGGAATCTTCCCAACTCCCAGTAAATACCACGTCGGTGGTCTCCAAGGTGGGAAAGACCTGGATCCGTAAACCCCTGGGAATGATGTTTCTACTCAGGTAGTTTTCCAGGGCCGCCTTGTTCCACCAGAGCTTAATGCGCTTTTTAAGAAGATCCCTAATCTTTAGCTTCAAGTCCTTTACATTACGTGCTTCTGAGTCAGCAGCAGTGCCTTCACAAAATACGGAACCCAGTTTGGATAACCGTGCTACATCTCGATTTTTGTAGTCCATGAATCCTGAGAATTTCTCTGTAATTAAACAAACCCGGGGCTGTGACCCTCATTTCCTTGTTAGTTGGGTATATGTGAGGGCGTCCCACCCTCCTTTACCTTGGTGCCTTGTGTCATCTATTTACAGTAGAGACCAAAAGTTTGGACACACCTTCTCATTCAAAGAGTTTTCTTTATTTTCATGACTATGAAACTTGTAGATTCACACTGAAGGCATCAAAACTATGAATTAACACATGTGGAATTATATACATAACAAACAAGTGTGAAACAACTGGAAATATGTCATATTCTAGGTTCTTCAAAGTAGCCACCTTTTGCTTTGATTACTGCTTTGCACACTCTTGGCATTCTCTTGATGAGCTTCAAGAGGTAGTCCCCTGAAATGGTTTTCACTTCACAGGTGTGCCCTGTCAGGTTTAATAAGTGGGATTTCTTGCCTTATAAATGGGGTTGGGACCATCAGTGGCGTTGAGGAGAAGTCAGGTGGATACACAGCTGATAGTCCTACTGAATAGACTGTTAGAATTTGTATTATGGCAAGAAAAAAGCAGCTAAGTAAAGAAAAACGAGTCCCCATCATTACTTTAAGAAATGAAGGTCAGTCAGTCAGCCGAAAAATTGGGAAAACTTTGAAAGTAAGGGCTGTTTGACCATGAAGGAGAGTGATTGGGTGCTGCGCCAGATGACCTGGCCTCCACAGTCACCGGACCTGAACCCAATCGAGATGGTTTGGAGTGAGCTGGACCGCAGAGTGAAGGCAAAAGGGCCAACAAGTGCTAAGCATCTCTGGGAACTCCTTCAAGACTGTTGGAAGACCATTTCAGGGGACTACCTCTTGAAGCTCATCAAGAGAATGCCAAGAGTGTGTAAAGCAGTAATCAAAGCAAAAGGTGGCTACTTTGAAGAACCTAGAATATGACATATTTTCAGTTGTTTCACACTTGTTTGTTATGTATATAATTCCACATGTGTTAATTCATAGTTTTGATGCCTTCATAGTCATGAAAATAAAGAAAACTCTTTGAATGAGAAGGTGTGTCCAAACTTTTGGTCTGTACTGTATATTACTTGATTGTGTCAATAAATTACATATATTTTATATGTGTTTTCTCATTCTTATGGGGTTATTAGTTTGATTTGTTGGTTGGTTTAGTATATTATACTAGATCCCAGTGTATTTTATACACTTATCTGAAGTTCTCTTATAGGTTGGTCTAACTAAAAGACTTTGCCAAGGATGCCAGCATCTTCCCAGCTTTATTACCAAATTTATAAAAAGTGGCAGCTTTTTGGTTTAGGAATAGTCTGGATTGCACCTCTACATAATGATCATATGTATGCTTGGCTGTCACCCAACCTGTTTTGTTTTGGTCCGAGGGGTCCTCCATGAAAAGCGTATAAGCTTTCCGTACATTTTCTGACGCCAGTTTAGACTGCGCCCTGATCTTCTTCCTTTTGACGGAAACGTGGGAAATGACACGGCCTCTCAGCACTGACTTTGCCATTTCCCAGAAGAGGGCATGTTCCTCTACGTGAGCTTTAATATCCTCAGAAAATTCCCACCACCACCCCATCTAAGAAATCCTCGTCAGTAAATAGGTGGCTAGGGAGTCGCCATGTGATATCTTGACCTCTGGGGATGGCATCTGCCAAATAAATCATCACTGGGGTATGATCAGATATGACCATGTCTAATATCTCGGCCCTTTCCACCCTGCGCATTAGTTGCTGTGAGGCTAAAATGTAATCGATCCTGGACCATGAATTCTGTGCATGAGAGAAATGGGTGAATTCTCTCTCGATGGGGTTGAAAAATCTCCATACATCAGTCAGGTCTGTGGCCTGTAAAAATGGGTCTATCGAAAAGCCACTTCGCGAAGTAAGTGGCTGTTCATTCTGCGTGTGTCTGCGATCTTCTCTTGCATCCCTGACTGCGTTTAAATCTCCAGCCACCAGCAGCTGACCATCTCCCTCCTGCAGTACCATCGGTGTTAGTTCTTTAAAATACGTTGCATGAGCTGTGTTAGGGCCATATACATTAATAATCTTTAGCTTCCCCACATCCGCCTCTAGTGTAACCGACAGTAGGCGCCCAGAGTCATCGCTAGGACTTTCAATAATGTTATGCCGTACACGTCTATGTAATAGGGTTAAAACCCCCGCCTTTCTTCCCACGGACAAGGATCCCAGGACCTGGCCTACCCACATGCGTCTCATACGCCAGAAGTCCGGTTCCTCCAGGTGGGTCTCCTGCAGGAGGGCAACATCCACATCCAACCGCCTAAGATGTCTCAATATGGACACTCGTTTTTTAGGGGCTCTCAACCCCTTGACATTCCATGTCACTATTTTCATCATTTGATAAAAGCACATGGATATGTCAAAAACCTAGCAGTAAACCCACCTGGAGGGAGTATATAATGGCTCATCAGGTTTTTTATCAATTGGACACAATATCGGCAGAGCAAAACATAACAATATAATAACATTAACCCTTCCCCCCAACAACCCATCATTTTACTCCTAGTAGGAGTTAACCAAAACCAGCAAACGTTCTTTCTAGACTTCACTTTTTTCGCCCATCTCTGTCTAGACTGGCTGACAGCTAGAACAGCAGAATAACACATCCTTACAAAAACAATTTACCATGCTATAGCCCCCTGTGCCCCTTGCTATTTAAATGGCATATCGCCCCTCAGCAGTATGGTTGCAGGTGTAGGTAGGTTTCATATACCTTAAAGTAAAATGCTTTTTTTTTTTTTTTTCCCCCTCTCTATTTATTTATTCCCCCTCCGCGTTGACCTTTTTCAGCCGACCAATATCGCACTTACGGACCGTCTTGGGTGCCGAACTTAACATTGATCTGTACGCTGGGTCAATCAATATTTGAAATCGGTCAGATTTGATGGCAAGCAAGAGTTATCAGTCCCAGGTAGGGCTCGAAGCTTGGCTCGGGCTCCGTCGCGGGGGTGCGGGGCGATGGACTCGGGGGGTTGGATCGCACCAGGCCTTGATGATTGCCTCTTTGAGATGCTCTGTGGCCAATCCTGTCTTGTTTCTCACCCAACGCCTCCTTTGCATCTGAGGTAGGTGTTGATGGATCCATCTTGTCTGAAGACTCTTAAAGTCGCCGGATATATCAGAGCAAACTTGATCTTCTCTTGGTCTAATTGGGAGCAAATCCCAGAAAAGGCTCTTCTTTTTCTGGCTACGTCAGCCGAATAGTCACTAAACAGAAGAATTTTATGGCCCCGGATCTTAACGGCATGTCCGGTTTTCCTATATTTTGCTATGAGGAATTCCTTTTCTGCATAATTCAAGAATCTTGCGATCGTAGCCCTCGGCCTCTGGTTGGGGTCTGTCGTTGATGTCTCTCTCGTTGGGCCAATACGGTGAGCCCTTTCCACCGTCATGGGACCCGGCAGCCCCAGGGCTTGAGGGAAATCTAATGCACATATTTGTGCAAGTTGGCCCGGGAAGATCGCTTCAGGGAGGCCCACTATCCTGAGGTTGTTTCTTCTGGAACGGTTTTCCAAGTCATCCATCTTGTTCCTCAGGTATTGATTTGTCTGAAGGGTTTCTTTTAGCAAAGATTGTCTCGCTCATCCTCTACTAATCCCACTCGCTGTTCAACCTCCTGTATTTGGAGGGTATGCTGGGCAACCTCGCCTTGGATCTGTTTCAGGCAAGAGGCGACTGTTGCTTCCAAGGAGGCCTTGATGTCCGGTGCCAAGAGTGTTGCTACCTCTATAGCTAATGCCTTGCAAGATATTTCTGTACCCTGCGATTGAGGTAGGGCTTGGTGGAGGGATATTGCTGGTACCTCATTGACTGGCAAAGCGGGAGGCTGCGACGAGGATCGAGTGGGCCGCCTTCTCTTGTCCGCCATATTTGGCTCCAGCCATGCTGTGCCGTTGTCACGCTGTGGGAGCGGTGAACTAGGAGCTAAGGAGCCGCTTCGTACCGGAACCGCGCCGGAATGGTTCCGCAAAAGAAATCGGAATGTACTCCGTATGCATTCCGTTTCCGTATTTCCGCTCTGTTGAAGGATAGAACATGTCCTATTATTGCCCGCAAATCACGTTCCGTGGCTCCATTCAAGTCAATGGGTCCTCAAAAAAATGGAACACATACGGAAATGCATCCGTATGTCTTTCATATCTGTTCCTTTTTTGCGGAACCATCGATTGAAAATTTTATGCCCAGCCCAATTTTTTCTATATAATTACTGTATACTGTATATGCCATATGGAAAAACGGAACAGAAATGGAAACAAAAAACTGAACAGACCCGTGAAAAACGGACCACAAATCACACTGAAAAAGCCATACGGTCGTGTGAAAGAGGCCTATGTTTTTCCCTATCAGATGGGATGCTGCAGTTGTCATCTTTTGACATTTTGTGGGGAGATCCCACTACATGGCATAGAGCACATTGGCTGCTTGTAGTACAGGCACTGGACACCCTGTAAGTGTCCCTCTGGCATAAATGTGGCAGTTATGAGCAGGCCCAGGAGTCAGGGTCGCAGCTCCATTTCCATAGAAACCAGCCTATTGCACAGCGCGTCATGCCTCTGGGAGTCACATGACAGCCGGACCCGGAAGTAAAGGCGGGGATTGGTGATAGGTCGGCAGCAGGGTCCGCAGTCCTCCGTGCGACGTCAGAGCGGGTGACGTGTCTGAGGAGCAGGAAGCGATTGTATCCTGATCCCCGCTGCCGTGTATGTCCTGTATCCCGGATCTGTGATGGCGAGCTCAGCCCTGCTCCTTCTCCTGCTGGCGGCCGTTCTGCGCCCCGGTGCCGCCTTCTACCTGCCGGGCCTGGCCCCTGTCAGCTTCTGTGAGCCAGGCAAAGAGACCCCGGAGTGTAAGGTGAGCGCTGACATCTTCCTGGTTCCCACTGGCTCAGTCATGTAAGGCTGTGTTCACATGTAGCAGGCAGAGGATCCCTTCCCTGCTGTGTGCCCGATGGGACTTACAACCCAATGGCCGTATGGGTTCCCCAGAACCACATGTGGCAGGCAATGCTCTGTCAGTGTTCGAGGAGGGCCCCCATATATGTGGTCTACTCCTGTTATGGGGGTCCCCGCTGAGCTGCCCTGCTAGAATGAGTCCGATGGCCAGTTATCTGGAAGCCATGTAAGGGGCTATTCACATGGGGCAGAAATTTCTGCAGTGAAAATCAGTTCCATTGATCTGAATGAGGTTGTGCAAGGATTTCTGCAAAATTCATTCAGTAGGACGGGTAGAGAATGTTCTGCAATAAAACCGCCCCTTGTGACCATACTGTAATCCTACACATCTTTGTTGCCTATAGCAACCCATCACAGTGCAGCTTTCATTCAAGGAGTTGTCCGGTAACCCCCCTGCCCCCTATCCACAGGATAGAAGTGTTTGATCAGGCGTCTGACCACTGATGCCTCCGCCGATCATTACAGTAGGGGCCCGGGTACCCCATGGAGCGTCAGACCACTGCTGCATTCAGAGGTCACGATAACGCCTGTACAAGTGTCATTGACGCCTGTTCAGACCATTGTACTCCTTGATAAAAGTCTAAGGCTTACCAATACGTCCTAAACTTTTCCCCTACATTCAGCAGCTCAGGGCGCGCAGTGAACGCGCAGCGATGCTGCCTGTGCCTGAAATAACCAATAGCAAAGCTCCTCACAGCAAGGAGCTTTGTTATTGGCTGCTTTGAGCGGGCTGCAGCTCACGATCTATCTATTATTATTAAAGCGCCATTCATTCCATGGTGCTGTACATATGATAAGCGGTGCACATACATAAGACAGACAATTGCACTAAGGAGAGAGGGCCTACAATCTACATGGTATCTATATGTGCACAGGGCAGCCAGTGCTGCCCACACTCTACAGCACCCGCAAACTAGAGCAGTCGTCCTCCGGTCCCAGCTGCTGCTCGGGATGTGCCCACTACGTTAGCGTCTCTTCTCTACAGTGTCATCCATGGTGTATGGGCACAGAAGGAGTATGTGTATGCTTAGTGTTCTGAAGTTGCCCTGTACATGTGGTGAGAAGCAGGCAATGGCAGGAAGGCATGTGCCCTGCCCTGGCTCTCAGGCCTTTCTGAAGGACTTGGGCTGGAAGTGAAGCGCTGACATGTCATAGGATCCACTAGTTTGGACAAGGATTGGGACCCGGCCTGTCGCTCCCATGGACCTATAACCAGAGGGCTGTTGCGGCCTACTCTTTCTGTCAGGAAAGCTGTCCCTGTTATGACTGACCTGTCTGACTTGTGATAAAAGATCCACTATTGAACTGTACTTCCTTATAAATGCCTGCCGTAACAAGTAATAGTACCCTGGCATAAATACCCACCTCTTAGGGCATGTTGGCACTACCACTATTTATTTCTGTTGTTCTGCTCCGTTCCATGAGGGGAACAACGAAAATAATGCAAGTGCTGGATCGGACACATGACTGACCCAAACAGAACTGAACAGACTCCATTGACTATTCTGGCGGCCGTTCAGTTTCTGTTCAGGGTTCTGTCCGTTTACCACACAGAACAGTCCTGCATGTAAGGCCTTTTTGTCCAGTCTTTGACAGAATCTGTGATGTGGACAAGCCCTTAACATTATGTAGGCCTACGTATTAGTTATTTTTATTACTGCAAATTTCGAACTCCTCCTCGCCTAAAAATACTCCTCAAAAATGGTAAGAGGAGTATTGTTACTCTTCCGGGAAAAAACGTAGTGCGACCTTTGGCTGCATTCAATTGTATGGGGCTGCCAGAGATGGCCAAGTGCTGAGTGGGCTAGTGGACGTGCATACATGTCTGCTCCTCCATCTTAATGAATGTGGAACACAAGACCCCGTTCTAATGATCACCGGGGGTCCCACCTGTCAGATTACAATCACTGACCAAACACTGACACTGTGAATGAGGGCTAAGGGTGCGGCCACGCGGTCAGGTCTTTTAAGCCAAAATTAGGAGTGGATCATAAAAAGGGGAGAAAGTATGAAGGACAAATGCTATAACATTAGTTTTTTTTTATTTTTATGCCATTCCTGGTTTTGGCTTCAAAAGCTGCATAAAAAAACCTGAACGTGTGGCCATACCCTTGCTTTGTAAATTTATTGCCGTCTTTATGTTGAGATGGTCCAGCCAATTACTGTAAGCAAGCGATTGTCAGGAGGGACACGTTCTCTCCTGGCAATCGCCTGCTTGCTAGTGGAGGAGACCGCTGCTATTACCCCCTACATGCAACAATCTCCTCCGCTTAAAAATCACAATTACCAGAAGAACGAGCTTTTGCTAATTTACACGGGCAATCGGCAGCAGTATTGGGGTGCATTCACACGACCGTATAATTTTATCCGCATCTGTTCCGGCGTTTTTTGCTGATCCGTTTCCGTATTTTTGAAGGCCTTAATAATGATTTCTTTTTACTTTTTTTTTCTCTATCTTTTTTTTTTCCTTTGCGGACTGTAAAAAAAAAAAAACGGAGCACAAACGGAAGTCATTTGTCCGCAAAATGCGGACACACGGTTCCGTTATTTGTGGACCGCAAAACGGAAAGGATTACACACGGTCGTGTGAATGTACCCTTACACTGCAAGATGATGGCTAATGAGCATTCATACAAGCAGTCATTAGCAATCGTCTGTCGAAATACAGATGTGACCCGTCTAGGTGAGGCCTTGTAAAAGTACCTGCTGACCTCCTTCTCGCTCAGTGTGTTGCTTCTGCGCTCACGGACCACCTGGTGCACTCTCTACTTGGGTAATTTGTGACCCCCGCCAGTACAGAGTGCTCGACTGGATGGTTGTGGTAACGCTCAGTGTTCGACTGGACGGTTGTGGTAAAGCCTGTATTGTATGTTCTCGTTCACACAGAACATTTTTTTAATTTTTTTCCTTAAAGTTCTGCAGTTTTTTTAAACTGATTTGAGAAGGCAGCGACACTGGCAGTAGTGCCTCTGCCTTCTCGCTGTTTACCGCAGGCCCAGTGACGTCACGACTAGTATCATTGGCCTGGGCGCGGCTGAGCTCCATTCAAGTGAACAGAGCTTAGCCCCACCGAGGCCAATGATGCTAGTCTTGACGTCACTGGGCCTGAGGGAAGCTGAGAGAAGGCCGCGGCGCTCCTGGACCCCCACCGATCATATGCTGATGACTTATCTAGAGGCCCAGTGACTGCAGAACCCCTTTAATCACAGGAAGAAGTAGTTCAGATATTTAGGCCATGCAGAGCAATGAACATCTGCAACTAATAACAGTACAGTTCATGTGAATGGAGGCCTAATACAGGCTGCACCGTCAGTGTCTCATGCAGAGTGGTCTGTAGGTAGATGTAAGGGGGTGTCATGTACACGGATAGATAGAGAGAGATATATATCTATATATCTCTATACATATATCTCTCTATCTCTATACATATATCTCTCTATCTCTATACATATATCTCTCTATCTCTATACATATCTCTCTCTCTCTCTCTCTATACATATATCTCTCTCTCTCTCTATACATATATCTCTCTCTCTCTCTCTCTATACATATATCTCTCTATCTCTATACATATATCTCTCTATCTCTATACATATATCTCTCTATCTCTATACATATATCTCTCTATCTCTATACATATATCTCTATCTCTATCTATTATAGTATAATTTATTTCCTTGAAGGGCCCTCGCCCTGTCCCTGAAGGATCAAAGTACTATTCACACCCAGCCTTTTTCTTCATTGTAATGCATAATTGTGTGGAGAGACCTACCCCAGCTTAGGACCTGACAAACCTGTTGCATACATTCCTCTACTGGTTTGACCAGCACCAAATAGTTATATATTTTTTTTTCCTTTGGAATTTGTTTTTGCTGCATTCTCTTGATTCTTGCTTTATCTAAGTCTCTATTCTACACTATACGGGCCTCTCCTATCCCCCCTTTCCTTTCAAAACCTATAGGATCCCCGCTGGTCTCCGCTTCCTAGTAGCGTCTCGACACACAGGATATGCCTGGAAGACTGAGCAGACATCTCCAGGTATTTCCAGCATGTCAAGATGGGACCAAGAAGCAGAGACCGGCGGTAAAACGTGCAATGGGAGAGGTGAGAGTGAGGATGGCTTCTTGTATTTATTGGATCACTTTATCCCCTGGACAACTGCATAGTAGGACTGGGCAAATTTGGCAAAAAAAAAATCTAGATTATTTCAACTTTAGAAGCTATTATTGATTATAACCTTATTTATTTTTGATTTTGTTTTCTTGCCAAATAAACTAAAAAACATGTCTAACTGGTCCGGCTGCAGTCAGGGTGGCCACTTTCATAACCCCATAAAGGAGGTCCTCTTACCCGGCACAGTGGGTGATGACACTTAGTGTCTTGTAGTGTCCTCACCCACTGTGCCGGGTAAGAAGTCCTCAGCTAAATTACACCATTAATGATGATTTTTTTTAGTGTTGAGCGAATCGAACTTCATATCATAGATCCAAAGCTGATTCGTTCAAACACTTTGTTTTCCTGCCGTCCAGAGACCTTTCTCTGTACAGTGTTAAAAGGTATTGCCTACATGGAGGCAAAATTTAGTTTCATGATGAATGAATTCGGTATTCAGTTCTACATCTTTAAAAACATTTTCAAATTCAGAATCCGAAGTTGGGTTTGGTACCGAGTAGGGCTGCAAGATATATCAAAAAAATAATCGAATCACGATAATCGCCAAATGCTATTTGGCCGACCCGAAAATGCTGCGATTTATATATAAAGGGGCCTCGCACTCATAACTGGCTTTGTGTGTAAAGTATTTTACTACTGTCTGAAACAAGCTCTCTCCTATTGATAACATGGCCAGCCTCTGTACTCACTTTCACTATGAATGCACTGCAGCGAGCTGGCCGGCCGGCGCGTGACTGACGTCACTTAGTAACGCTCCTGCTTCCTGAATTATGTGGGAGGAGCGTTACTAAGTGACGTCAGTCACGCACTGGTCGTGAAAGTGAGTGCAGCGGCTGGCCATTTTATCAATAGGAGAGAGCTTGTTTCAGACTGTAGTAAAATACTTTACACACAAAGCCAGTTATGTGCGCAGTTTAGGACACATGAGGGGACACATAGGGCCATGAGGGGGACCAGCATAAGATGCTATATGTGTGTCTTATGCTCGCCCCCCTCATGGCCCTATGTGTCATGGCACACATCCCCTATAACAGCGTCATCCACAGACCCCCCCCCATATAAGTGTCATACCCAGCCGTGTCAGCGGCTCATATGGGAAAATCCAAGCAAATAGACCTCTAGCACAATTCCCTTTAAAATATTGCATCGCATATCGTTATCGCAATTTTTAGGGCCCTAATCGCAATCGCACAAAATTCCCATATCATGCAGCCCTAGTACCGAGGTATCAGCTAGTCCCAAACCCGACTTCAGATTCCGAATTTTAAAGGTTTTTAAATATGTAGAACTGAATACCGAATTCATTCAATGAAGTCTTGCGTGACTTTGGGTGAAACTAATTTTGCCTCCACGGAGCCAATACATTTTAATGCTGTATGGAGACAGGTCTCTGTACAGTGTTCGAACGAATCGACTTCGGATCTATGATCCGAAGCTCGATTTGGCAACACTAATTATCTTACTCACCAGACTTGGTACTTGCGATATTTAATTCCTTTCCTCACTGCTGCCCAGGGTTTGCTATTGGGCGTTACAGTAAGGAGATATGAGGAGAGAACTACAACTCCCAGCACTTCCCTGGCTCTCACAGAATTTATCATTTTCCAGTTTATTCTTCTCCACACGAAGCTCCCACCCTCATGTCACATGATGTCATCACAAGTTCCTTCCCGCCACTTCTACACTGCTGAGCTCCGCTCCCTCCTGCACTGATCACATGACGGTGATGTCATCACAGCAGTACTGTACCAGCACACTCTGTACTGAGTTTCCTTAGTCCCTGCTGCCTGTGCCAGGATTAATGGCACGGGCAGTAGGAACTGAAAAGATTACACAGTGTGCACTGATACTGTGCAACGGAAGAAATTATTTTGATTTGATATTGCTATTTTCAATTTTCAAACAAAAAAATCATCAGATAGGAAAAGTGCTATTTAATCAAATTAATTTTATGAATCGCCCAGCCCTACAGCATAGAATGGGGACAGATCTGCTTTCGTTTTAGACAAAAAAATAAGTACCTTTTGGCTAACGGCAGCTATCAAACAATCCAGCGGACTCAGAATTATGTCTCGGATGACCCTGGTCTTCAGCTCAAGGCTGGCACTGAACTGGGGGCAATAAAAGGGCAAGGAGTCTTGGCAGGTCTTTTGTCTGATTCTTACTGCTTAATTAAGTATATCATTATTTCTATATAAATTATGGGTAGGAAAGCTCTCCAGAGCTTCAGAAGGCTCCTACAATTAGTTAACAATGAAAATGTCACAAATGCTAGCGAGACCAGTTCAGTCAGTTTGGGCTACGTTGCAGCTTGATAATCATAAGGTAACTAGTGTAGGTGTGATATATATTTATATATATCACCTGGCCAAGTCAAAGGATTAGATGATCTACTACTTGAGTAAATAACTTCCCCTTTCAATGTCATTTTAGCTATCAGACTTTAATCTTCCTGATGTAAAATGGAAAACCAAAATGGCTAGTTCTGCCAGGAGTACAGATATTCGAAATTCCCTACTGGGATTATTTGTACAGCAAGTAGTGGAGGAGCCAACCTGGAAGACGGCCATTTTAGATTTTAGTATTCACAAATGGGAATTTGATATCTGATATTACTGTAGGGGAAAGCTTGGGATCTAGGGATCACCAGTCCGTGTGGTTTACTATAAGTACAGTGACTGAGTCACACCACACAAAAACTAAAGTTTTACATTTTAGAAAAACTGATGTTTCTAAAATTAGATTAGTGGTATACGAGTCCCTATCAGATTGGAGCAGTTTCATTGGAGTCCAGGAGAAATGGGACTACTTAAAAGTGGCACTATTGAAGGCAACAGATAACTGCATTAGGCTTGTCAGTAAAAGCAAAAAAAGGAAGGGACCACTGTGGTAATCAGCAGAAGTGGCCAAAATCATTAAAAACAAAAAGATAGCATTTAGTAATTATTTTAAAAAAAGAGGATAACAGGGGAATTTATAAGATTAGGCAGAGAGAGGCCAAGCAAGTTATAAGAGCTTCTAAAGCACAGGCAGAAGAGAAATTAGCTCAGTCAGGGGGAAAAAAGGCGATAAGACATTCTAAAGATGAATAAATTAAAAAAGGAAACTAAAACAAGGAATTGCCAAATTAAAAACAAAAGAAGGAAGGTATATGGAAGAAGATAAAGAACTAGCTGACTGCCTCAATGAATACTTCTGTTCGGTTTTTACAAAGGAAAATTACAGAAAAGGACCTGTTAGGAAGGAAGACTAATGAATCTTTTGATGCATGTGTCTTTACAGAGGAAGAGGTTCTAAGTCAGCTGTCTAAAATTGATACAAATAAGTCACAGGGGCCTGATGGGATACACCCAAAGCTATTAAAAGAGCTTAGCGGTGAACTAGCAAAACCATTAACAGATTTATTTAACCAATCGCTGGTAACAGGAGTCGTCCCAGAAGATTGGAAATTAGAAAATGTTGTGCCCATTCACACGAAAGGTAGTAGGAAGGAATCGGGCAACTATATGCCAGTAAGCCTGACATCAATAGTGGGGAAATTAATGGAAACCATACTTAAGGAGAGATTGCGGAACATCTAAAATCCCATAGATAACCATGTTATAAGGGAAAATAATAATGATCGGGTCCCCATCCCGATCGTCTCCTGGCATCCATGCGTGAAAATCGCACCGCATCCGCACTTGCTTGCGGATGCTTGCGATTTTCACGCAGCCACATTTACTTATATGGGGCCTGCGTTGCATGAAAAATGCAGAATATAAAGCATGCTGCTATTTTCACGCAACGCACAAGTGATGCGTGAAAATCACCGCTCATGTGCACAGCCCCATAGAAATGAATGGGTCAGGATTCAGTGCGGGTTCTATGCGTTCACCTCACGCATAGCACCTGCGCAGAAATCTCGCCCATGTGAAATAGGCCTTAGAAATCTGAAAAAAAAAAAGTTAAACCTCAATTTTGCAATAATTCCTGTGAAACACCTTAAAGGGCGTCTGTCACCCCCCAATTTTCAGTTTTTGACTTATTATATTTGTTAATGTAAGCAGATTCCATATATGCCCCTCTTACCTCGGACTGTGCAGTAATTACAGTAAAAAAACGTACTTTTATTATATGTAAATTTCTAAACTACCAGCAAGTTGGGCGGACTTGCTGGTAGCCGCCGCATCCTCTGTTTGAAAAAACGCCCCCTCCTCCACTTGATTGACAGGGCCAGCGAGCGCTCTCCTCATCACGCTGGCCCTGCCTGCAGCCTCAAATCCCGCGCCGTACCGCAGACCTCTCTTCCGGTTGTAGGGCTGACGTCATCTGAGGAATGACCAGCCGTCCTTCTCTCAGCGCCTGCGCCGAATGATGACCGGTATGGCGCAGGCGCAGGATTTGAGTCTGCAGGCAGGGGTAGCGTGATGAGGAGAGCCCTCGCTGGCCCTGTCAATCAAGTGGAGGAGGAGGCGTCTTTTTTTCAAACGGAGGATGCGGCGGCTAACAGCAAGTCCGCCCAACTTGCTGGTAGTGAAGAAATTTACATATAATAAAAGTACGTTTTTTACTGTAATTACTGCACAGCCCGAGGTAAGAGGGGCATATATGGAATCTGCTTACATTAAGAAATATAATAAGTCAAAAACTGAAAATTGGGGGTTGTGGGGTGACAGAAGCCCTTTAAGTGTTAAGACACTTCCTAAATACTTTGAGAGATGCAGTTTTTAAAATGGGTCATTTATAAAGGTTTTAATATATAGGCATCTCAAAGCCTCTTCAGAACTTATTTGGTCCCTAATAAAATAGGATTTGGAAATTTTCTTGAAAATGTATAAAGTTGCTGTTACATTTACAGTGTATTTGGAAATCTGAATACCCTTTCCTTTTTTTTTTTTTTTTACATTTTATGTTGCAGCCTTGTGCTAAAAAAAAAATGCAAGTTTTCTCCTATCAATCTGCACTTATTCCCCCTCAACGCCTTAGTGACCACCAATACGCCTTTTTACTGACTTTCTGCCAGGCGCATGGCTTCTTAAGATGAGCCTAATTTTTGATGACTGACACCCATGATAAAATAAGGCTAAGCTGCCAGCATGGAAATGCCAGTCTTTGTAAATGTGCCCCGAAATGGTTTTCCCTGCACTCAATAAGCTTCTATGAAATTAACCTAAGGCCTCTTGCACACGACCGTATGGCTTTTTTAGTATTTTGCGGTCCGTTTTTAACTGATCCGGGTTTTTGTTTTAGTAGTGTTTCCGTTCTGTTTTTCTATTTGGTTTCCGTTTGTGATCTAATTTTTGCGGATCGCAAATGGAAACGGAAGCATACAATAATGTTTAAACAGTAAGTACATTAAAAAAATTGGGCTGGGCATAAAATATTCAATAGATAATTCCTCAAACGGAACGGATATGGATTTTTTTTTTTTTTGGCGGAACCATTGACTTGAATGGAGCCACGGAACGTGATTTGCGGGCAATAATGGGACTTGTTTTATCTTTAAACAGAATGCATACGGAGTACCTTCCGTTGTTTTTGTGGACCCATTGAAGTGAATGCGGTCTGTATGCGGGACCAAACAGAACAGAAACGGGGGGGAAAAAAACGTTTGTGTGCAAGAGGCCTAAGGGAGTGGCTGCATGGCAATCTGAGACAGGTTGAAGGATGTTGGGAAATGTTGTTCCATGCATCTGTGATAGTTTAGCATATTAAAAATAAGTTTCTTAAGGCCTCTTGCACACATACCTGTGCGCCCTGTGGCCGTGCTTCACAAACACTGACCGCGGGGCAGCGGATCGCGGACCCATTCACTTAAATGGGTCCGATCCGCCCGTTCCACAAAAGATAGGACATGTTGTATCTTTTTGCGGAACGGAAGTGCGGGACGAAACCCCTCGGAAGCACTCCGTAGTGGTTCTGTTCCGTGCTTAACTTTTACATCTCTGGATTTGTGGACCCATTGAAGTGAATGGGTCTGCATCTGAGATGCGGAATGCACACGGAACGGTGCCCGTGTATTGCGGATCCGCAAATGCAGTCCGCAATGTGTGTGCAGGAGGCCTTAGGCTGGTGTCACACAGCTTTTTGTGACCGTTTCTGATGCAGTCTTTTGAGCCAAAGTCAGAAGTGGAGTGGAAGAGAGAAATATAAGGAAGGGACTTCTTCCTGCTGCTTCCACTTCTGGCTTTGGCTCAAAAAATGCATCAAAAACTTCCACCACAAAAAGCCATTTGTGACACTGCCCTTAGGGTGCTATTACACGATGGCAGACTTAAAGTCTAGTTCAAGTGTTTTCTTAAGCTACTTTCACACTGGCGTTTTGGCTTTCCGTTCGTGACATCCGTTCAGGGCTCTCACAAGCGGTCCAAAACGGATCAGTTTTTCCCTAATGCATTCTGAATGGAAAAGGATCCGCTCAGAATGCATCAGTTTGCCTCCGATCAGTCTCCATTCCGCTCTGGAGGCGGACACCAAAACGCTGTCTGCTTAACATAACTGAGCCAAACGGATCCGTACTGGCACACAATGTAAGTCAATGGGGACGGATCCGTTTTGTCTGGCACAATAGAAAACTGATCCGTCTCCCATTGACTTTCAATGGTGTTCATGACGGATCCATCTTGGCTATGTTACAGATAATACAAACGGATCCGTTCATGACGGATGCATGCGGTTGTATTATTGTAACCGATCCGTTTTTGCATATCCATGATGGATCGGAGTGTGAAAGTAGCCTAAGTTGTACATTCTTTCAACACCTTTTTCTTGTATAAATTGCATACTAATTGTATTTTCTTATTTCTTGCAGTCTGATATTGAGATGTTCGTGAACAGACTTGACTCTGTAGAATCGGTGCTACCTTATGAATATGCTGCGTAAGTATCGCTGAATTGTCCTAAATGATTATAGGTCGCATGGGTATTATTTAACTAGAATTTATGAAATTCTTTATTTCTTGGTTAATGTGTCTTTCTAATTTACTTCTGGCTTTCAGTCATTAGTCAATATGATAATAATATTAAAATAATAATCATGAAGTCAGTGGGAGCAGAGCTGCAGTACTGAGAACGGCCATTACGTAGTGTGCAGCGCTGTGGTCTTCTGACTCCCTACCCTGTTTACTGGAACTGTGGCTGCAGGTAACCGCTGGGTATTGGAGCCCCTTTAAATTACCTACATGTCATCTTAGAACTTGTCGTCAAACTATATTACATTTAGGGCAATCTGTTATGTCTGTTCTCGGCTCCGTCTTAGGCCTCATGCACACGACCGTTGTTTGGGTCCGCATCTGAGCCGCCGTTTTAGCAGCACGGATGCCGACCCATTCACTTCAATGGGGCCGCAAAAGATGCGGACAGCACTCAGTGTTGTCCGCGCTTTGCGGCCAAGAATAGGCATTATATTGACTGTCGCCAGTTCCATTCGCAAGTTGCGGAAGGCACACGGGCGGCTTCCGGTTTTTGCGGACTGCAAAAAACGGCACGGTCGTGTGCATGAGGCCTTAAAGGGATTATCCAGTAATGGATAATGAGGACCTATCCTCAGCTCTTTCAGAGAGCTGCAACGCTCACCAGAGCTCTGTTGAGTACAGCTGGCATCTCTAAACACAGCGCCGTACATTGTACAGTGGCTGTGCTTGGTATTGCAGCTCAGCCCCATTCACTTCAACTAGGCCATGTGACTGATTTACGGTGACGTTGCATGGCCTAGGAAGAGGCTGCTGCGTTGGCGTCTTCTAACAGCTGATCAGCGGGGGTCCCAGGGGTCCTGAGGATAGGTGATCAATATTAATTACGGGATAACCCTTTTAAAACCTATGGTATGTACACTAGGAGATTTATCAAAACAGGTGTAAAGGAAAAGGTTAATTTCTCATCGCAACTTTTGGAAGATGAAAAAAATCTATTGGATTGGTTGTTATGGGCAACCAATTAGTGTGGGCACTAAATTAGGTATCATTTGCAGAGTTTTGATAAATCTTCCCCCATAATCTATATCCTGATGTTGGTCTACAGTGGGAAGTTCATTATACTTTCCTCCCCTCTCGAATGTTATTGCTATGCATTAGAGAATTGCACTTTATGCTAATCGCTAATGTTTATGACATCTCAAAGTCGCTGGTTTTGAGCGGCCAACCATCTATTGCAGGGGTGCACAACCGCTGGCCCATGAGCTGGCTGCAGCCTGCAGAGCCACAGTTTGCGACCCACGTCCTGCCAGGTAGAAGCAGAGCTGATTGTGCTATTTAGCTGTGTTTTTGACCAGAGTGCCACATAGTACTGGATTCATGGTCCTGTTCCAGCACTCTAGCAGGAGTAGGTTGGGTTTCCCACTGTCAGTGACAGCCAGTGGCCCAAGGAAGATTGATGCGGTTTATTACCGCTTCTGCCTTCTCCTTCCTTCCTCTAGTGGACCAGCAATCATGCCATTGCCAAGTGTCTCAGGTGCAGAGCTGAGCTGCAGGATCTTAGCAGACCCTGGTCAGCCTTGTACAAAGCCTGGTATATCAAAACAACTGACACAAAATGGGGATCTCATTTTTGTAATTTACATTGGTGTCCATTTTTTTTCTAAATAGAATTTTAAATTTAAAAAAAGCCCTATGGCTCTCATGGAAAGTCACAAATTGTTTTAATAGTTGAAATACCAAAATAATTACGACTGTTAAATCACAATGTGCGTTAATTCTCAAAAAAGAGTCCATTCACAAGTCCGCAAGTGTTTTGCGGTCCGCAAAACACGGACACCGGCCGTTAACCGTCTCCTCCTCACCGTACGGATGCTACTAATTAGCATACAGGGCGGTAAAAGTGAACGAGGGGCACAGAGCCCCAACAGAGCAGCCGATCTGAAAATAAAACTAGCGCAGGGACATCTACTGATGCTGCCCTAAACTGCCAGGTATCAATATTGTTATGTTAGGACCAGTAAAGGGCCTCTTTATAGGCCTCTTGCACACGGCTGTTGTGCGACTGTTCAGTGCATTAGGAACCGCCATTTGCGGTCCCCAATGCACGGGCCCCATTCATGCGGCAGCCGTGATCCGTGCGCACCGTAAAAAAATTGATAAAGTTCTATTTTTTTTATTTTTTTGGGCGGTGTGGGGGCGCGGACAGAAGCAGCTCCAGATTGCGGACCCGTTCACTTGATGAGGGGAACACACGGCGAATATGGGCCACGACCGGTAACTGGCGTGTGTTGAGGCCTTAAGCAAATTTATCAACTGGATTGTGCAGTACTTCCTATCACCTTTTGGAGGCACTGCAAGATAAAATAAACACAAGTACAGCAGGGATGGAAAAGGAATGTTTAAAGCAGGCAACACACGACATTTTGGATTTTTATTTTTATAAAAATGTAATTGTTTCTCAGTAACATTTATTTTTATTTTTATTTTTTTTATTTTTAAGGTTTGATTTTTGTCAAGTAGAAAAGGAAAAAAGGCCATCTGAAAATCTGGGTCAAGTGTTGTTTGGTGAAAGAATTGAACAGTCTCCGTACAGGGTTGGTATATATTTCAGTATGTTTGACCAAATTTCTTTTAAATGTAAATTTGTGCTAAAAGAAAACATAAGTTTTAGTTTTCTAGTTAAATATGCAGTATAGGAGGCTATGGTTTTATAATGTAAATGTACTTCCCAGTGGCGTTATTAGAGTCTTAAAGGGCTTCTGTCACCCCACTAAAGTGATTTTTTTTTTTTTGGGGCTAGTTAAATTTAGTTATATAGCGATATATGAAAATATAATTGTGTTACTTACATTGATCCAGCAGTTTATTCAAAAAACTAAGTTTTATCATATGCAAATTCGGTCTCTACCAGCAAGTAGGGCGGCTACTTGCTGGTAGCTGCTGCAGAAATCCGCCCCCTTGTCGTGTTGATTGACAGGGCCAGCCGGGATCTCCTCCTCCGGCCAGCCCTGTCGGCATTTCAAAAATCGCGCGCCTGTGTTGATTCGGCGCAGGCGCTCTGAGATGAGGAGGCTCGTCTCCTCAGAACTCCCTCAGTGCGCCTGCGCCGATGACGTCTTCTATTTCTGTGATGTCATCGGCGCAGGCGCACTGAGGGAGTTCTGAGGAGACAAGCCTCCTCATCTCAGAGCGCCTGCGCCGAATCAACACAGGCGCGCGATTTTTGAAATGCCGACAGGGCTGGCCGGAGGAGGAGATCCCGGCTGGCCCTGTCAATCAACACGACGAGGGGGCGGATTTCTGCAGCAGCTACCAGCAAGTAGACGCCCTACTTGCTGGTAGAGACCGAATTTGCATATGATAAAACTTAGTTTTTTGAATAAACTGCTGGATCAATGTAAGTAACACAATTATATTTTCATATATCGCTATATAACTAATTTAACTAGCCCCAAAAAAAAAAATCACTTTAGTGGGGTGACAGAAGCCCTTTAACCGCCTCACGTCCGCCCATAGGATATAAACGTCCTATGGGTGGACGTCTATTTCTGACAGCACGTTTTAAAACGTCCTGTCAGAAATAGCAGCTGCATGCTAATCGTGCAGCTGCTGATCGGGTTGCCCGCTGTCAGTGACAGCAGGGCAACCCTAAGACAAGGCAGGGACAGTGCCCAGGTGTCCCTGCCTTCACGATCGCTGCAGACACAGCGCTCACCGAGCGCTGTGTCTGCAGAGCAGGAAGCGCTGTGCGCTTCCTGTTCCGGCCCGGCGGTCATGTGACCGCCGTGACCGGAGAGTGCAGGGGCTGTGTGAGGTCTCTCAGAGACCTCGATCAGCCCTGCTGTGAGGCTGTACAGCGCAGGATTGCTGCTGTACAGCCTCTCTAGGGGTGCATTTGTCCTGTAACTGGGGCTACTATGTCAGCCCCAGTTACAGGAGAAATCAACAGTGTAAAAAAAAATAAAAAGTGAAGTAAATGTCCCCCAGAGGTCTTGTATGACCTTATGGGGGACGAAAAGTGTAAAATAAAATAAAAAAAAGTTTCACATGTAAAAAAAAAAAAAAAAAATCCCAAGTAAGGAATAAAAAAAAAATTTAAAATAGAAAAAATAAAATAAAATAGACATATTTAGTATTGCCGCGTCCGTAAAAACCAGCTCTATAAAAATATCACATGACCTAACCCCTCGGGTGAACACCGTAAAAAAAAAAAAAAAAAAAAAAAAAAAAAACTTTGGCAAAACAAGCAATTTTTGTCACCTTGCATCACAAAAGGTGCAACACCAAGTGATCAAAAACGTGTATGTCCCACAAAATGGTACCAATAAAACAGTCACCTCATCCCTCAAAAAATGAGCCCCTACATAAGAAAATCTCTCAAAAAATAAAAAAACTATAGCTCTCAGAACATGGACACATTAAAACATAATTTTTTGGTTTCAAAAATGCTATTATTGTGTAAAACTTTAATAAATGAGAAAAAGTATACATATTAGGTATCGCCACGTCCGTAACAATCTGCTCTATAAAAATGTCACTTGACTGAACCCCTCAGGTGAACGCTGTAAAAATAAATAAATAGAAACTGTGCTAAAACAACCAATTTTTTGGTCACCTTGCCCCATTAAGTGTTATAATGAAGGATCAAAAAATCATATGTACCCAAAAATAGTACTAATAAAACTGCCACCTTATCCCCTAGTTTCCTAAATGGGGTCACTTCTTGGGAGTTTCTACTGTAAGGGTGCATCAGGGGGCTTCAAATGGGACATGGCATCTAAAAACCATGTGGAGTTCCTTTCCTTCTGCGCCCTGCCGTGGGCCCATACAGCAGTTTATGACCACATGTGGGGTGTTTCTGTAAACCGCAGAATCTGGGTAATAAATATTGAGTTTTGTTTGGCTGTTAACCATCGATGTGTTAAAGAAAAAAATTGATTAAAATGGAAAATCTGCCAAAAAAGTGAAAATTTAAAAATTTGATCTCCATTTTCCTTTAATTCTTGTGGAACGCCTAAAGGGTTAACAAAGTTTGTAAAATCGGTTTTGAATACCTTGAAGGGTGTAGTTTCTACAATGGGGTTATTTATGGGGGTATCCACTATGTAGGCCCCACAAAGTGACTTCAGACCTGAACTGGTCCTTATAAAGTGGGTTTTGGCAATTTTCTTAAAAATTTGAAGAATTGCTTCTAAACTTCTAAGCCTTCTAACGTCCTAAAAAAATAAAATGACATTTCCAAAATGATGCCAACATAAAGTAGACATATGGGGAATGTTAAATAATAAATATTTTATGAGGTATCACTTTCTGTTTTAAAAGCAGAGAAATTGATATTTAGAAAATTGCGAATTTTGCAAATTTTTGGGTAAATTTGGGATTTTTTTCATGAATAAAGGTGAAATATTTTGACTCAAATTTATGACTATCATGAAGTACAATGTGTCACGAGAAAACAATCTCTGAATGACTTGGATAAATAAAGGCGTTCCAAAGTTATTACCACATAAAGTGAGCTATGTCAGTTTTGCAAAATTTGGCCTGGTCAGGAAGGGGGCAAAGGGCCCAGATGGGAAGTGGTTAAGGCCCCTTTACTCTGCCCAAACATTGTGCAGATCATCTCTAACAAGCATTTGTAGGAATGCTCATCGGGTGTAAAGATGCCGCCGATTACACTCGTTCATCGGGTGTTAGGATCATTCATCACCTAAGGGTGCATTCACACGACCGTTGTGTTTTGTGGATCCGCAAAACAAGGATTCCGGCCTTGTACGTTCCGCAATTTGCGGACTGCACATGGCCGCAGCTATAATAGAAAATGCGTTGGACAATAATAGGACTTTTTTTTTTTTTTTTTTTGCGGGGCCGCAGAACGGAACCACAGATGCGGGCAGCACACGTGTGTATATTTTGCGGCCCCATTAAAATGAATTGGTCCACACCCGTTCCGCAAAATTGCAGACTCCTTCATACGGCATACTGTGGAGGAGATCACTCTTCCTTCACTGAAGAGCAGACAATTGTCAGAAAGAAAGCGTTCTGTTTTTCCCATTAAAGAGGACCTTTCATGGGTCCAGACATTATGAAATACGGTAAGTAGGGGGTTGTGTAAGGCATAATTCATGGATGTAATATCGCTTACTAGTGTGTCTGTCCGGTGCTCCGTTCCCCTACTGTGCCCCCGTTCACTTTGCCCGCCTGGTATGGTAATGAATATCATCGGTACAGGGAGGAGGAGGAGAAACCAGGGTTTCTCAATGGGCGTCTCCTTCTCCCTGGCTGTAGCGTGGTCCAATCACAGCGGAGAGCTACATAGAGCGGCGCCCGGAGATGTCCCTGCACTTACTATTATTCCTGGGCGCAGCTCCGTTCGTCCGCTGTGCCCCATAACTGTCTCCTGCTCCATATGCTAATTACTACTATCGGAGCGAAGAAGAGGAGACATCAGCTTCTCTAGTGGGCGTTCCTTCTCCCTGGCTGTAGCGCTGTCCAATCGCAGCTCAGGGAGAAGGAATGCCCAGGAGAGAAGCTGATGTCTCCTCCCTATTGCTTCGATAGTAATTAGCATATGGAGCAGGAGACAGTAATGGGGCACAGCGGGCGAACGGGGCGGGGCCCAGGAATAATAGTAAGTGCTGGGACATCTCTGGGCGCCGCTCTATGTAGCCTAATACTTAACAAAGTCCGAACCCTTATAAGGTCGTCTTTAACTTTTTAATACAGGAGGCAGGTGCTGGCAGCAGAATCGCATAGCCGACACCCTGCCTCTGACAGGGAGCTGCGATCAGCGGCAGTTAACCACACCGGAGGGGTTAACTGCCGCTGATCTGCTGCCAGTACCCGCCTCCTGTATTAAGGGTTAATTATCATTGGTGGCACAGTGCGCTCAAACCCCCCCCCCCCCCAGTATTATAATCATTGGTGGCAGTGGCCACAGGTCTCCCCTCCTCATTGGTGGCAGTGGCAGCTTCTGATCGGAGCCCCAGCAATGTAATTCTGGGGCTCCGATCGGTTGCCATGGCAGCCAGGACGCTATTGAAGCCCTGGCTAATGATACTCTTTCAGTCAGACTGATTGGAAAGTGGTTTGTCATTTGCTCTCTGCATTATATTTTATCATTTATTTGAAAGCCTCATTAAAGGGGTTCTGCAGTTCTTCTAAACTGATGATCTATCCTCTAAATTGATCATCAATATCCCCGCCGATCATCTGTTGGAGAAGGCAGCGGCGCGGCCTTCTTGCCGTTTACCGCAGGCCCAGTGACGTCACGACTAGTATTATTGGCCTGGGTGCGGCTGAGCTCCATTCAAGTGAACAGAGCTTGGCCCCACCCAGGCCAGTGATACTAGTTGTGATGTCACTGGGCCAAGAGAAGGCCGTGGCACTCCCGGAGCGCAGCTGCCCACTGAAACAGCTGATCGGCGGGTGTCCCGGGTGTCGGACCCCCACCGATCATATGCTGATGACCTATCCAGAGGATAGATCGTCAGTTTAAAAGAACTGCAGAACCCCTTTAATTCTATGGCTCTGTACATCTAAGGGGGGTAGGCATACATAATCTAGTACAACGAGCATGAACTTAGTATGAGACTGGTACAGAGGGGAGAGGCCCTGCCCACAAGAGCTTACAATCTACAAGGGAAGGGGGAAGAACGCAGTAGGTGAGGGTAAAGGCTGCTCATCTGGCTGTGCGGGGGCAGCATGCTTATTACAGGTGGTAGGCATTCCTGAAGAGGTGGGTTTTCAGGTTACTCTTGAAGGTTTGGATGTTGGGGGAGAGCGTATGGGGGATGCACATCTTGTAGACAACAGGAGAACAAAGAAGGTTTTTTGAGGATCGGAGATTACGGGTGCGGATGCATCTGGAAAGCAGGTTAGAGATGTAAGAAGGGGACAAGTTGTGGACAGCCTTATATATAGTTGTTTGTATCTTTAACTGAATTCGCTGGGCAGTGGGGAGCCAGTGAAGGGATTGGCAGAAGGTAAAACAGGGTAGAGGTGGATTAACCGGGCAGCAGAATTGAGGATGGATCGGAAGACTGCAATAGTGCTCAATGGGAGGCTACTGAGGACGATGTTGCCGTAGTCCAGATAGGAGATAAGAGCATGCACTGATCTCCAATAAGGTTTATCCCAGGCAGCGTGTTCCTTGAGTGTATTATACAAATAGTCCCTACAAAATCTCATGAGAAGGAGACGCCCACTAAGAAAAGCAGATATCTCCTCCTCCATGCTCTGAATTAACATATATGGCGCCAAAGCTTCGGGGGATCACAGCAGTGCAACCTGGGGGTGTTTAAAAAAAAAAATAAACATTCCTGCAGCATCAGTGGAGGTACTCTCCAGGTACCCGGGAGAAAAAAAAACATGACCCGTCCTCTTTAAGCCCCCACAATAATAATCCTCCATTATTAACCCAGTCATAATTCCTTTGTTGGCGCCCTGCCAGCCCCGCTGATGCTTATCATGTAAAAAAAAAAAACCTTGCCGCACTGTGTCATTGCCTCAGTGCTCAGAGACTGTTCTGCACAGTTACTGCTTTTGCTCTGCTCTGGACTGGCACGCAGTATGGTTTCTGCTTGGAGGCGGCGCAGCCTATGACCCGTCTTTGCACACCCAGATGGCTGGTGAAGGCCTGAGGCTGAGTGAATGTCATTGACCCTGTGGCAGGCAGCTCACTGAATGGCGATGGCAGGATGTGTAACAGCCCTGGCTGCTGGGTGCCCCCTTGCAGTTTTTCACCCGAGGCAACCATTCACGCCACACCCCTGAAGGAAAGTGCACCTCCTTTCTGTTTCCCTCTGAGGCTTCAAGGCTTTATGTGAGACAGTTAAGCTTGCTGTACACATAGGTTCGGCTGACCCCCTCCATATACATGCATGCTCGGCTGACCATGCACGTGCCCTGAGCGGGAAGAAAGCAGCTGCCAGGCTCCCCTGGCAGAGGTTTATCTTCCAGAGAAAGGATTGGGCAGTTGAACTTTAGATGCCAAACCTTATCTCCCCTGACATCTGTCATTTGAGGGGGACACCGGAGGACCCCATGCAAGAAATAGGCAGCTATTTGTTCAATGTCGCAGAGAGAACCTAGAAGACAAGATGGTAGACGGACTATATTTGGTTGAAGAGGCGGAACATTTTTCTTTAGTTGGCTATGTGATTGCAGAAGTCGGCTTGCTTCTTTTAAAACTTAAAATATTATTCTGTTCATTTGCAGTTTAAATTTAAGGAAAGCAAAAAATGTGAGGAAGTATGTACCAAAACGTACACCACCACAGATACTCAGAGTAAGCAGAAGCTGGAGTTCTTAAAGAAGAGCATGCTCCTCAACTATCAGCACCACTGGTGAGTGCACTTTATCAACTTTCTGATGGCTTTTCTTTATTCATTGGGGTTTGCGAGCTGTAAAGGGGGGGGGGGGGGGGGGGGGGAGTTAATTTAGGCCTAAAAAATAAAGGGGTATCCTCTGTCCCTTGCTGTTAGTCGTGTAGTGAACACGCTTCTCATTACAGCGGATGTCCTGCTGATTTCTGGGGAAGGGGTTGTCTCCAAGAACACTTGAATGGTTATGCAGATTACTTTAAAGGAAACCTGTCACCGGGATTTTGTCTATAGAGCTGAGGACATGGGTTGCTAGATGGCCGCTAGCACATCCGCAATACCCAGTCCCCATAGCTCTGTGTGCTTTTATGGTGTGAAAAACGATTTGATACATATGCAAATTAACCAGAGAGGAGTCCTGTCCCTGACTCCTCTCACATACAGGACTCATCTCAGGTTAATTTGCATATGTATAAAATTCGTTTTTTTACACAATAAAAGCACACAGAGCTATAGGGACTGGGTATTGCGGATGTGCTAGCGGCCATCTAGTAACCCATGTCATCAGCTCTATACACAAAATCCCGGTGACAGGTTCCCTTTAAAGAGAAACCCATCTCTGGAGTGCCACCTACTGGAGTAATGGAGGTAGTTACCCTGTGGTCCTGACCTTTTCCCAGGCCTAACAACAAAACAAGAGTTTTCAAGGGGTTGTTCAGAATCCAAGGATAGGCCATCAATTTCAGATTGGCTGGGTTTTCACGTATTGCACTCCAATACCAGAACTACGTAGCAGCGTCCATTGCATGTTGTGAAAGGAGCTGGTAAATGCAGAACTGTTCCCATTCAGCCCCTTCAACAACACATTGGACGGAGCTGCGTAGTTTCAGAGCTACATGGTAACAACTGATCTGTGTGGGTGCGGGGTGTAGGACCGATCCTGAGTATAGGCCATCAATATTAAAATCCCGGGCAACCATTTTAAGGCCCCATTTACGCGAGCTAGTTTTCCGCGCGGGTGCGATGCGTGAAGTGAATGCTCAGCACCCGCACTGAATCCTGACCTATTAATTTCAATGGGTCTGTGTACATGAGCTTTTTTTTTTTTTTTACATTTTTTGTGGCTAGGTTGCGGACCCATTCATTTCAATGGGTCCACTAAAAAAATGCGGACTGCACACAGTGTGCTGTCTACTTCAGTATGTCCGTTCCGTAGCCCCGCAAAAAAATTAGAACATCCTATTCTTGTCCGTTTTGGGGTACTTCCACACTTGCGGCAGAGGATTATGGCAGGCAATTCCGTCGTCGGATCCGGCAAAACGTATGCAAACTGATGGCATTTGTCAGACGGATGCGGATCCGTCGGACAAATGCATTGAAATGCCGAATCAGTCTCTCCAGTGTCATACGGAAAAATGAATCGGTATAAAAAATTTTTTTTTGCTTTGGACTGCACATGCGCAGACCGGAAAGCCGAATCCGTTTTGACGGAACACTTAGGGCTGTTTCACACGAGCGGATGCCGTGCATGACATCCGCTCCGTGAATGACAGCCAAGACCCGATGCAGACTGCAGAAGCACGGAGCATTAACATGACTGATAATGCTCCGTGCCTCTCTGTGATCTCTTTACTACGAAATCACAGTGAGATAAAGTTGTCACTGTGATTTCGTAGTAAAGAGATCACAGAGAGGCACGGAGCATTATCAGTCATGTTAATGCTCCGTGCCTCTGCAGTCTGCATCGGGTCTTGGCTGTCATTCACGCAGCGGATGTCACGCACGGCATCCGCTCGTGTGAAACAGCCCTTAACGTCTGATCCGGCACTAATACACTGCAATGTAAATTAATGCCGGATCCGTCAAGTGTTCAGTCTTTTTGGCCGGAGAGAAAACTGTAGCATGCTGCGGTATTATCTCCGTCCTGAAAAGGCAAGAAGACTGAACTGAAGACATCCTGATGCATCCTGAACAGAATCCTCTCCGTTCAGAATGCATGGGGATATAACTGATCAGTTCTTTTCCGGTAAAGAGCCCCTAGGACGGAACTCGGTGCCGAAAAAAATGCTGGTGTGAAAGTAACCTTAGGCATTGTTACATTGGATCTGTGAAAAAACAAACATGGATCGTGGCATCCGTGTTTTTTTTCTTTTGGTCGTGTGCACGTAGCCTAAATCTGCGTTTTTCACGCAGCCATGGTCCCATAGAAGTGAATGGGCCTTCAGTAAAAAACGCATTGCGTCTGGATGCAGTGTGTTATTCACTGATGTTTGTAAGTCTTCATTTTTTTTTGCTTTTTGTTTTCCCACACGCGTGCAAAACGGTTCAAAACTGATTGCACCTGCGCGGGAAAAAAACTGAACGTAATCGCAGACAAAACTGGCTGAACTTGCTTGCAAAATGGTGCGAGTTTCACTGGTGCGAGTTTACACACCCTGAGCCAATCCATATTCGTGTAAAAGAGTCAAACAACACCCCTAGACCTATGACAAACCTCACACCCTGCCCTGTACCGAGGAGAGGCAAAAACTCAAACGGCTGTCTGCAGGTGGGTCTCCTTTTCCAATTGCAGAATGCTCTTTGTTTGGCTGGTATCCTTAGTTATCTTGAAAGGCCTGTAAAAAGGAGAGTCATTAAAAAATTAGGCCTCTTTCAGACGGGCGAGATTTCCGCGCGGGTGCGATGCGTGAGGTGAACGCATTGCACCCGCACTGAATCCGGACCCATTCATTTCTATGGGGCTGTTCACATGAGCGGTGATTTTCACGCATCACTTGTGCGTTGCATGAAAATCGCAGCATACTCCTCTTTGTGCGGTTTCCACACAACGCAGGCCCCATAGAAATGAATGGGGCTGCGTGAAAATCGCAAGCATCCGCAAGCAAGTGCGGATGCGGTGCGATTTTCACGCACGGTTGCTAGGAGACTCCTTATAAGGGAAAATAATAGCATTCTTAATACAGAATGCATAGTACAATAGGGCTGGAGGGGTTAAAAATTTAACTCTTCTCATCCACTTGTTCGCGCAGCCCGGCTTCTCTTCTGTCTTTATCGTTGCTGTGCACAGGAAAAGAACCTGTGGTGACGCCACTGCGCTAATCACATGGTCCGTCACATGATCATGGTGATGGATCATGTGATGGACCATGACATGAGCGCAGTGATGTCATCAAAGGTCCTTTACCCAGGTCCTGAAGAAAGAAGAGAAGCCGGGCTGCGCGAACAAGTGGATTAAGGTGAGTTTAATTATTTTTTATTTTATTTTTTAACCCCTCCAGACCTATTGTACTAAGCATTCTGTATTAAGAATGCTATTATTTTCACTTATAACATGGTTATAAAGGGAAAATAATAGCAATCTACACAACCCCTAACCCAAACCCGAACTTCTGTGAAGACGTTCGGGTCCGGGGTACCAAACATGCCGATTTTTCTCACACGTGTGCAAAACTCATTAAAATGTTTTGCACATGCGCGGAAAAATCGTGCATTTTCCGGCGACGCACCCGCATCTTGTCCGGCCCAAAAACATGACGCACATGTGAAAGAGGCCTTAGGTAGCTACCCTGCACTAGGGGGCAAAATAGAGATTGCTTACTACCCCCAAGACATTTGAATGGTGGAATGTGATACTATATTACTACTCGGTGCAAAGCAACACCTTTAAACATGATCAGTCCCCTCTCCTGACATCTGTTTTAGTGAATAGTATTTCCCATTCTGGAACGTCTTTTCACAGGACTCATTCGGTGCAATGTGCCATTCCTCTGTTATTTCTTTTAGAAACTTAGTAATAATTGACTGTGCTAATATTTCTCTAGTCTCTCTGACCAGTCTGATGGTAACACCCGGTTTTTAATGGAATCACAAAACTTCTAGGAGGAGTAACAGAGGAACTGCACAAAGCAGGACTCTAACAAGAGTCTCCAGATTTCTTTATTTCTTGAAGTGTAGAATTGTTTAGTAAAAGGATGTTGTCATGAGAGCTGGTACAGTCCTCTCTAAAGGGTTTGTGGTGGCTGCGCTTTCACAGCAGAGCGGCCTGTGCTCTGTAGTTTTCGTAACTCTCATAGAAGTGAATGGGATTTACAGAAACTTTATAGCACAGCCCACTTTGCTGATTCCATAGGTGTCTGACATGGGAGTAATGATTTCATGGGGTTGTCCAGGATTTTACTACTGATGGCCTACCCTAAAGTTAGGCCATCAGTATTTGATTGGCAGGGGAGGATCGGCCGTGTAGTGGACAGAGCTGCTCATATTAAAGTGAAGTAGTGCTGCACTAACCAGCCCTGTCTACTGCACAATGGATGGATCAGAGTAGTTGCGGTGCTGACTTCTGGCTCGAGCTAATAAGCGGGAAGCGGAGCACCCACGATTGATGGACTATCATGAGGATAGGCCATCCATAGTAAAACCCTAGACAACTCTTTTAAGCACACCATCCAGCATTACAATCGTATGGTTTAGTGTGACCGTATAGTCACGCCTACAAGCTTTGTTTTACATTGCTTTTAATCCTTTATAATTTCAGGATCGTTGACAACATGCCGGTAACATGGTGTTACGAGGTAGAAGACAAAAAGAAATTTTGCAATCCTGGATTTCCTATTGGCTGCTACATAACAGAGGAGGGGCATCCTAAGGATGCGTGTGTGATCAACGTATGTATTGCTTCCATAGCTTAAAAAGTGCCTCTGTCAGCATGATCAACCCTATTAAACCAGACAGTAGGGTTGATCATTATGTTGAAAATATTACCTTTCTTTTGTCTGTATGTTGAATTGCAGCAGAGATCCCTGTTTTTATTTATGTGCAAATGAGCAAGTTCAAGCACCAAGGGGCTGGCCAGAGCCCTTGGTCAACACTTTTGTAACACCCCTGTGCACTGCCCACTCCCACCCCACTTGTGACGGGGCTAGAACTCTCATCTAGCCATGAATTCTCCTGTCTGTGCGGAGTTGGCATAGGGATTATGTACTTATGCAGTGGATCTACTGCTCCTTCCTGTGCTTACCAGACTTTCTTTGCAAGTGTTGGGGCCTAGAGGCAACTCTGTGCTTGCGCAATGGATCTGTTGCTGCATCCCGAGCACATCAGACCTACTGCACAAGTGCCAAGGCCTTGGGGCAACTTGCCGTTGCATAATGCACCTGCTGCTGCTTCCTGGGCCCCACGAAGCAGCATCAAGTCCTGTGCGCAAGCGCCAAGTCACTAAGCTGTCGCGGCGCAGGTGCAAGAATACAGGACTAGTTGAGGGGGTTTAGCCCTGTCAATCAAAGGGGAGTTGGGAGTGTGCAGAGCACAGAGATGTTACAAAAGTGATGCTCCAATGGCTCAGGACAGCCCATTGGTGCTCAAACTTGCTCTTTTGCATATAAATTAAAACAGGGATATGTCTGCAGCGAGTCAACATACAGACAAAAGAAATGTATTGTTTTAATTAGCATGATCAATCCTACCAGGCAGTATGAGTTGATCATGCTGACAGATACTTAAGTTGTCGAAGCCTGATTTCTTCCCTTACTTCTAAGTACTAGTTGCTGGAAGCTGTAAACCACTTTCTATAGTGAGGACAGCAGTCTGCCTATGTACCAGAAAAATGAAATGGTACATGTTTGTTTGCTGGATCTTCCAGTCAGTCACATTCACTGCAGATTGGCACTTTTGGCTTTGAGTATGGATCAAGTTACACTCAAGTCTATTGTATGTTGAGTATTGTAAAATAAAAGCACTGTAATATTTACCCATGTTTATGCTAGTATATAGTTAATTGTTTGCAATAAAAGTACTATTTTATTCACAGTCCGAATTTCACGAGAAGGATACGTTCTACATCTTCAATCATGTGGACATAACTATGTATTACCATGTTGTAGAGAATGAAGGGCAAGGATCAAGATTGGTAGCTGCTAAGCTAGAACCCAGAAGGTAAGAGAAATGCTTGGTTTGTAGAGAATCCTCTGGTGGTTCAGTATCTCCCGTTTTCTCAGTGCCATGTGATAATTGAATTTATTGGAGGTTTCTTCTAACTGTATTCACATATGTTACATTCTTTTTCTGGACAGTACAATAATTGCTTCCTTAGTTATTACATAATCATATTTTTGGAAATCTGAAGGATTACACGTACACGAACAAGTTAATTTACCAGCCAATGCTGGCTTAAAAGTTAAAGTACAGAATTGTCTGTTTCTACTGTTTCTACTTTAAAGAGGTGGTCTGGCATTTTCATAAAAATAAAAAAATATTTATTTTTAGAATGCTTTTAAAATAGTGACAGACGTAATACGCACCTTACTGATCCTCTACCTCTCTTATTCTGACATATCCCATGACTATCTTTGTACTTTTTGGTCCATGTCAACTGGGACATATGTCTAGTGAAATTGCGGGGCTCCGATCGGTTACCATGGCAGCCTGGACGCTTCTGAAGCTTCCCAGACCTGCCATGGAGGGCTCCCTGCTAAGTAGTGCACGAGGCACAGCTCAGCAGCGAGTGTGGTATAATCCCATTCAGTCTATTATATCTCTATTAGGGTGAATGGGAAAGGATCAAAAGATGCCAGGTTGTAGCCCCCTGAGGGGATAAAAAGTTAGTATAAAAGTTTATTTTAAAAATATTACATTTAAAAGTTTAAATTGCCCCCTTTTCCCAATTTTACATAATAAAATACATGAACAATAAGAAAATAGGTATCACTGCTTCTGAAAATGCCTGAACTATTAAAATTATTTTAAAAAATTAACTCTGTGGTGAATGCCGTAATGTGGGGGAAAAAAACCCACTATTTGCTCCCCCCCCCCTCCTTAAAATTTAAATTTAATAACAGTGATCAAAAAGTCGTACGTGCCACACAGTGGTACCAATAAAATCTACAGTTCACCCCGCAAAAAATAATCCCTCATACAGCTCCGTGAATGAAAGTATACAAAAGTTATGGCTGTCAGAAAATGGCGATACAAAGAAAATGTATTTTATTTAATTTTTTTCCCCCTAAGGATTATTATTTTTTTTTATATATTTTTTTTTAAACTCCTAAAACAAAAAAACCCTATACAAGTTTAGTATCCTCCTATACGTATTGAGACGCAGAATAAGGATGTCATGTTTGTAGTGCACAGTGAACGCTGTGATGTCAAAACGCCAAAAACCTTGGCGTAATTTTTTATATATATATATATATTTTTTTCCCTATTTTCCAATAACAGACTTGGTAAATTAAATGTAAGACCTACAAGAAAATATTAGGTCCGGGTGCACGGTTAACAGGTCGGGTCCCCAGCAGAATATAGTAAATGAACCGGCACTTCGTAATTTCTTTGCAAAAAAGATTTCTTTATTCGTCACCCATATGTGACGCGCGTTTCGGCACTGACATGTGCCATGGCTATCATCGCCTGTTGTCTGACAAAGGCACATGTCAGTGCCGAAACGCGCGTCACATATGGGTGACAAATAAAGAAATCTTTTTTGCAAAGAAATTACGGAGTGCCGGTTCATTTACTATATTCTACAAGAAAATATGTCTTAGTTTTACTCCGGCCGCCTCTCGGCATGTTTGCTGTGCTGCGGCCAGACCTCCCGCCGGAACAGCCTGCTGGAGAAGACTGCCGCTAGTGTGAACGTATGTATGTATGTATGTAATTTTATTTTTTATTTTTTTTTCCATTCATAAATTGTCTCCGTATTCTACTTTCTTTAGCTTCAAGCATACTCACCCTGACAAACCCGATTGTTCTGGACCGCCAATGGAAATAAAGAATACATACACTGGAGAAATTAAAATCAAATACACATATTCTGTTTCATTCGAGGTCAGTATAATGAACTATATCAATATGAATGCCGATAAGTATTACAGTATTGAATCGGGGCCTATATACAAAGAGCAGAGAGAGACCTATTAATCACGTGCCACAAAGTTTCTCTCAATCTTCACGGGTAACATGGTGTACACGTGGCACGGCAGACGTCTTATTCAGTCTCTGCTGTTTTTTTTATATACATTTTAAATGGCAATACAAAACACAATATAAAGTGTGGAAGAATATTTGAGCGATAGTGTAAATCTGCATATGTTCACTAAACGGTCTTCATCCATATTCATTGATGGTACATAGAGCCACATGGCTGGATGACTGCATGCAACTGATACGTTTCAGGGGATCTTCTCTGTGGACATTAAACAGGTTAAGTGTGTGTGTGCTTTTGGGGGTTAGGTTGGCTTGTAGACAAGAAAACCCCTCTAAAGTAGAACTCCCACAAAAAAAATGTATTCTCTGACCTGTTAGAAAGGTACATGATGCAGTGGTGTGCCAAGTTTCGGGGGGGGGGGGGGCATTCCGACAGGTGTCAGCTCTCAGTGGAATGCCAAATGCAATGAGTGCTTCCATCCGTACAGATGGAAGCACTCATTTCTAGAGTGCTGGGGAGCTGGCGGTCCTTTTACTTACTGAGCGTTTGGCTCCCCACACTCCTTTCCTCCTCCAGACTTGTGCACTGAATGGTGAAGCAGAAACCCGTCTTTTCCCTGCTTCACCATTCAGCCCTGCAGACACAGATCGCTGTGCTGGCAAGTGTAGGAGTAGCCCAAGAATCTGCCTGTGCGCTCCTCCTAAACACTGCTGCAGTGCGATCTGTGTCTGCAGGGGAGAGCTGGAGGCGATGTGATCTTCAGGAACGGGACAAGGTGAGTAGTTACTGTTTTTTTTTTTTTTTTTTTTAATATATAAACCCTGAGGGTCACAGGGAGAGCATTACTACTGTGAATGTTTTAAAGTATAGGACCTGTCCCGGGTGGCAAACACCTTTTTAGGCACGCCACTAACATGATGTAAACTGTAGTGAAGGTAATCGTTTCACCAGTGACTGTAGTAACCTCCCTTCTGAGCCTTAGCTGTGTCATGTGACCAGTAAGTCTGCTCTCCAACTGACACAGGACAGGAAGTCGGTTACTTCTCTATTCATTCCTATGGGACTGACATTGAGGCTTCCATAGGAATACATTAAGAAACAAACTTCCTGTCCACACATAAGATGCTGTTATTGGGAGATTCAGTGTCAGTCACATGACACAGCTGAGGATCAGATGGGAGGGAATAACTCACAACACAATCTCTGGTAAGAAGCTTACTTTTATCACAGTTTAGAGAATATACATTTTGTGGGAGTGCTTCTTTAAGGCCATGCTGTCACACTGCTGGCTGCAATCTTGTGGACATGATTTACAGAAGAAGTAAAATAATACCGCCACCATGTATATTTGGTTGTTTATAAGTTTATTCTATTTCATTTTTTTCTGGGCTGCATGTGACTTTCTTACTGTTTTGCTACTGTTCAGGAGCAAAAGGACATCAGATGGGCCTCCAGGTGGGATTACATCCTAGAATCGATGCCACACACACACATTCAGTGGTTTAGGTAAGTACATTTGTGTGTCAATCATGTGTAATTTTAAGATATAAAGGGGGTCTGTCACCAAGAAGTTCACTGTTAAAGTAGGCACACTGCTTTGTAGGACTCGCTCTACTGAATGTCACGATCCCTTTTAGTTTGTTGCAATTCTACATTTAATCCATATGCAGATGAGCAGTTAAGTGCACCAAGGGCCACTCTTGTTCCAAAAGCATTCCTCTGACAGCCTCTCTCTTGTAATGATGTCAGTCCTTATAGTGAAACTAAAATTCTATATTTTTTATTTTATTTTTCCATGTGTACGGGCCGTGATACTGACCATTTTTGTAATATACCTAAATTACTGAAATTGTACATTTCTATTAGAATAATGGCTTTAAAGCAATGCTTTCTTCTGTTTACTTAACACTGTCAGTGTTGAACAAGTCTCCACAGTTAAGTAAGTAGAAGACAGGGAGCGTTGCTTCTGTTCATAGACAGCTATTTTCTAATAGAAATGTACGATTTCAGTAATTAAACTATATATTAAAAAAAAAATGGTCAGTATCACTGCCCCTAAACATAAAAAAACAGTTACACTTTAATCAGTGGTACTCGTATCGTATACATACAAACATGCCTTTTGTGGAGCTTTTCTCAGGAGTAGCGCAAATATTAACTTTTATTTTGTCAGATTCTGCAGAAGGGGTTCTTAAGTCCCATAGTGAAACTTTTGAGTACTCTGGGCAGATAAAAAAAATTAAATAAAAAAAGGCATATTTTTGCCACATATACCTGTTTTTCATGTGGGCACTTTCCTTCCCCTGTTTTTGGCATCATGGCATTTATTTTATTGTGAAAGTGATATTTTTATTACCACAGCTTATTGTGCTGACTCCTTTGAAGGTGTAAGGTGTATTATAGGGATGGAGAGGGAAGGAACAGTGTAGCAAGTAGAGCAAGCCCCAAGAAACCTTACAGAGAAAAGTATGCCGAGTGGTTGGCAAGGCCAGCAGGAAGCTGAGGAAATCCGGAAGTAAGCCAGTCAACATCCTGCCATGATGCAGGGATTCCGAGAACAGGGGAAGGAAAGTTTTTTTTTGACCTGAAAAATAGGCATATGGGGCAAAATATATGCAGTGTTTGGGGAACTCTAGGCAAAAAAAATCATTATGGGACTGGACAACTGCACAAGGTGATGCAGGGATTCCGAGAACAGGGGAAGGAAAGTTTTTTTTGACCTGAAAAATAGGCATATGGGGCAAAATATATGCAGTGTTTGGGGAACTCTAGGCAAAAAAAATCATTATGGGACTGGACAACTGCACAAGGTAGAGTCACTGTGAAGCGCTTTCTGCATTGAACTGCTTAATGGCCCATCCCCCTGTACTCTGCATGACAGCTGTAGTGGTCTCCTGGTTGGGTGATACAGCTGGCTCAGTACAGAGGGCACTTCACAGTGAACAGAATCTGGCAGAATAAAAGTTCATAATTATGCTACTTCTGATGGGAAGCTCCACAAAAGTTGCTGACGGATTCATTTTAATCTCACTAGGATATATAACTTGCAAATAATAAATCATTAAATTGCAGATGTGAATCTCTGGCTGTAGTTATCAGTGCTTCCTGGAACTGCTGGATCACCAGTATAAGGGCTTATTCAGATGGCCGTATGCTGTCCGCATATGCGGCTCCATATTTTTTGCGGATTAGATGCAGACCTATTCACTCCTATGGGTCCCTTTTCTTCTGTTCTACGGCTCTGCAAAACAAATAAAACATATATACTTGTCATTGAAAATCAGGATGTGGCCCCACTATGGGTCCACAAAAATGTGGAATGAAATCTGTTTTCCGATCCGCATTTTTGCAGCCAGCATACTGTTGTCTGAATGAGACCTAACACTGAGAGATGCAGCAAGTTCCTACTCTTTCTGTCAGAGCCTCCTGTAGTCTATTTTAACTGCTGGTACAGCGGCAGTCATAACTGGAGGTACACAGTAATTAATGTAGCACATTTTATCATTGAGGGCAGGGACTGGTTTCTTAAGGCCTCTTTCACACGACCGTTTTTTTCCGTGTACGGGATGTTTTTTGCGTTCCGTATACGGAACCATTCATTTCAATGGGTCCACAAAAAAAACCCCAAAAAAACGGAACACATACGGAAATGCATCTGTATGTCTTCCGTATCCGTTCAGTTTTTGCAGAACCATTTATTGGAAATTTTATGCCCAGCCCAATTTTTTTCTACTGTATATGCCATACGGAAAAACGGAACGGAAACAAACAACAGATCCGTGAAAAACGGACCGCAAAACACTGAAAAAGCCATACGGTCGTGTGAAGGAGGCCTAGGGCTGTATTACACAACGCGATTCTGCTGGTGATTTTCGGGAAGGAAGCGTTCCTGGCAATGGCCTGCACTCTAGCAGAGGAGACGACCTCCACAGCATGGAGAGGAGCGATAATTATACCCTCACTTGTCTCCATGCTGTCCAGTTGTTGGCCGGCAGCAGATCGTGATTAGACACCATGATCTGCCGCCAGCAAATGATCATTTTTAAATCTGTCAAAAGATTTGGCTTGTCCGATGAACAAGTGTTTGCTCGTTCATTGGGTAATTAGCAGCAGTATTATACAGCCAGATCATCGCTAACTAGTATTACTATGAATGCTCGTTAGCAATGATTGGCCCGACAACTGCCTGGTTGTAATACAGGCTTAAAGGGGTTTTCTCACTTCAGCAAGTGGCATTTATCATGTGGAGAAAGTTAATGCAAGCCACTTACTAATGTATTGTTATTATCCATATTGCTTCCTTTGCTTGCTGGATTCATTTCTCCATCCCATTATACACTGCTCGTTTCCATGGTTATGACCACCCTGCAATCCAGCAGTGGCGGTTGTGCTTGCACACTATAGGGAAAAAGTGCTGGCCTGAATTTCAGGGTGGTCGTAACCATGGAAATGAGCAGTGTATAATGTGATGGAAAAATGAATCCAGCCAGCAAAGGAGACAATATGGATGATAAGAGTACATTAGTAAGTGCCTTGTATTAACTTTCTGTACATGATAAATGCCACTTGCTGAAGTAAGGCAAAAAAAAAATTGCAGGTTCCGATGTTGCACTGATGTGTATTGATAACACGTTTCTTTTATGTTTCTTCAGCATAATGAATTCTTTAGTGATTGTTCTCTTCCTGTCTGGTATGGTTGCCATGATTATGTTGAGAACACTGCACAAAGATATTGCAAGATACAACCAGATAGATTCTACGGTAAGTATGTGCAAATCAGAACCATTATATGGGTAATTCTGTACAGTCTGTGGGGAATAAGCCCATAAAATTTTATTTTTTTATAAATATAAGTAAAAAAATTAATAAACTTTAACCCCTGGAGATCAGAGCCTAAAATCGGGCATGGCTCCCTGTGCCCCTGCTGCCCTCTGTGCGGTCCACCACCCTCCATCTAGCTGACACTTTGCTGCAACGACCGAGATCAGCGCTGGCACCCATCCCCGGCGTGTAACTCCTTAGATGCCGAGGTCAGTAGCCACCTGCGGCATACATGGGGTTAACAGAGGGAGGGAGCTCCCTCTCTTCCCCATCTGGCCGCTGCAACTGGATGCCTTACAAAGGCTGACGGTCTGATCAGTGTAAAACTGACAGTACTATACTCTGCCATAGAAGAATATTGTTGAGTATAGTACAGCCATCAATCAGCCCCACTGGATCTTCAAGATCCAAGCGGCACTCGATTAAAAATAAAAAAAAAGTGTAAAAATATATATTTTTTTTTTTTATAAAAATGTAAATGAAAAAAAATTTCTTTTTCCCACATCCGCTTATTTATAAAATGATTGATAAATAAACTATACATGATTTGTATCACCGTAAGAACCCGAGGTATAAAAGGATCATGTTACTAATCCCACGTGGTGAATGACGTAAAAAAAATAATAATGAAAACCAATGAAAGAATTGCTGTTTTTTTTCACCTCACCCAAAATGATACCAATACAACAACACCTCTCTCACAAAAAAAACAAACTCGCAGCTTCATTTGTGAAAAAATTGGTTATGGATGTTAGTATATGGCAATGCAAAATATAACCTATTTTTAATGGAAAAGTGATTTTTATGCTGCAAAAGTAGTAAAACCTAAAGAAACAATAAAAATTTTCTATGGCCACAACCGTGTCAACCCACTGAACAAAGTTATCATATATAACGCATGGAGAGCCTCATAGAAATGCATTAATGCTGAATCCGGACCCAAGTGTTCCGGCAAAACGGATCTGGTTTTGCGGTCTGCGCATGCGCAGACCTTTTTAAAAATGAGAAAAATTAAATAAATACCGGATCCGTTTTTCCGGATGACAACGCATTTGTGAGACAGATCCGCATCCAAAACAGTCTCGCCAATGCATCCGTTTGCGTCCGGATCCGGCAGGCAGTTCCGGCGACGGAACTGCCTGCCTGGAATCCTCTCCTGCAAGTGTGAAAGTAGCCCAAGATAAGTAAAAGTGTTCCAAAGTTATTACCACATAAAGTGAGACGTGTCGGATTTGAAAAATAGGGCTTGGTCATTAAGGCTAAAACTGTCAGCAGAGGCGAAGGGTTAAAGCTGTAGCAATGGGATGATTTTTTTATAAAAATGTTTTACTATAATTACATGATGTGCATAAAGTTCCACCAATGTGTGGGACAGGATGTGGATGAAGGGAAAGGGTAAGGCTTATTGGTTTCCTCCATTAATCCAGAGAACGGATAGGAAACCAATGAACCGATCTGCCCCAAAAAAGGGAAAATTTCCTTTCTGAAGCGGTGACCGGATCAATATTCAGAATAAGAATTCTTTACATTTACATAAACGTTCATGTTTTGTTGTAAGAAAGCTCTTGTAGTGACTAATCCCAGATTCTACCGCTATGTTCACACAGTGAATGGAGCTAAACCTGTAGTGGCGTCTGTCTGTTGCCAGTGCTGGCAGCTGCTCAGTGGGGGTGCAATCTGATATTGATGCTCTATCCTGAGGATAGACCATCAGTATCGAAGTACCAGAAAACCCCTTTAATCATGCACCCCCAGACTTTTCTTCTTAAGGTAGAAAACTATATAATTCTTTATCTTTTTCTTCATAACCTAAAGCCCATTTGCCCAGTACCCCTATTTAAAATGGGCATCACAGCTGCCTTGCATCAATACCTTGGCAATGTACCAGTCTCTGGAGAATCTCTAAAAACTATGGACACACATGCCGAGAATTGGCTGGATGAAAACCTATTTGTCTGCCCGATTCTCAAAATATATGGCGGCTTGCGGATCTCTGCCGTTCCCCATTATACTTAATGGGGCTGGCCAACAACGCTGTTGCTTCTGGCAATGCCAAATCCAGAGAGAACTGAACTGGCAGGCTGTTCCCTGTCGGAATAGCCTGCCGGATCTCCGAACGCTAGTGTGAAACTAGCCTAACACGTATATACTTGTATGTAATGAAATCACTATTTTGCCTAAGACCCTGGGGCAGATTTTATGAAAACTATCTAACAGAAAACGGGCTTCATGAAAAGCTGTGCTGTAATTGGTGGCTTTGGGCAGTAGACCTTTTATTCCTTTAGACAGTTTCCTAAATCTTCCCAACTGTGTCATAGAACATTTATATGATGTATGTGGTAGATGTGAATTACTATACAAATTGTGCACGTTTCCTATACAGGAGGATGCTCAGGAAGAGTTTGGTTGGAAGCTGGTGCATGGTGATATTTTCAGGCCGCCCAGAAAGGGCATGCTGCTTTCCGTTTTTCTTGGTTCCGGCACTCAGATCTTAATAATGACATTCATCACGTTGTGTAAGTATGCATTGTCAGGAGTCTGTTAGGCTGAAGGCTAGTAATATAATGGCTTATAGGAACAGAATCTGTACAGCTTTTCACCCTATAAGATGCACCTAGGCTTCAGAGGAGGAAAAGAAGAAGAAAAAATATATCTTATCAGACCCCCAATGTTAATCCGCCCTCAGGTCAGAGCCTGTTAGACCCCCAATGTTAGTCAGGCTCCTGTTCAGACCCCCAATGTTAATGAGGTTCCTATTAAGACCTCAGATAAGACCAATCAAACCTTAGATCAGATACCTAATTTTTTGATCTGAGGTCTAAACCACCGCTACAAGCTAGATAACGTGCACGTAAACATTGAAGATGCCACAACACTCACACAAGTGCCGCAGTCTCTTCTTATCTTTTCTTATAACTCTGTGCCACTCTAGTATTCCTACTAGAAGTGTACAAATGAATTGCCAGCAGTCTGAAATAAAGGTTAATCTGGGTGTTACCAGTTGGGGGTTTAGTAAATCTGTTTGAAGTATCTCTTTATAAGTCTGCAGTGCGTTTACTTATTTATTTATTTTTTTTTCAGTTTTTGCATGCCTGGGATTTTTGTCTCCTGCCAATAGAGGTGCGCTAATGACTTGTGCTGTTGTCCTGTGGGTGTTGCTTGGTACTCCAGCTGGTTATGTCGCTTCCAGATTCTACAAATGTAAGTAGACAAAACTGCAATAACGACTTGCTATATTCACCACATCCATAAAGGTAGATCTCCCTGTATTCATTGGGGCAGATTCATCAAAGCCTGGCTGTGTACACTAGGCACGATGCTGGATGCTGTGGCTGATTTATGACTAGGTGTAGCATGTGGCCGTTCATGCCCCTGACCCAAAATCTACGCCTACCCCTGACTGGCGTAGATTTCAGTCTTCTCCACTAGAAAACTGTCTCATTCAACAGGTAATAGAATCATTTGAACGGACACCTAAATCATTGGTTGCTGCTAGCAGATGGTGCTGCCGATTTTTGTGTGGGAAGGAGCGATGGCATTCGGGATCGCTTCTCCTCATACTGTGGAGGGGATCATTGCATGTAAATGTAGCAGTCTTTACTGACAAGCAAGTGATTGTCAGGAGGAAACAGTTCCTTCCTGATAATCATCTGCTCCATCGGACCATGTAGAGGGCCTTAAAGGGAATGTGAGAAAATGACCCTATAGGTCAGAAAATTACCTATTGTTTAAATCTCATTTGTATGTTAAACATATTTTTTAATAATTTGATATTTTTAATTTCCTTGTTAATATATATTTAAACAAAAAACATAAAATCCTGCAGTTTTTACACTGGTCACGAAGCCGAATACCGTAATTTTGCCCTATAAGACGCACCTAGGTTTTTGAAGATGAAAATAAGAAAACAAATATTTTGAACCAAAAGGTGTGCTTTTGGTGGGTTTTGAATTAATGGTGGTCTGTGGATGGCACTGTTGTGGGGAGGGGGGTCTGTGGATGGCACTGTTGTGGGGAGGGGGGTCTGTGGATGGCACTGTTATATAGGTGTCAAAAAAATAAAAATAGGATTGCATCACTTACTGACTATTAGAAGTCCAATGTGAGCGGCGGTGTCAGGCCCGGCCCCAAGGTCCCCACAATCACAAAGGTACGGTAAGTATAGGAAAAAACAGCGTCACTCCAATCCTCAATCCAGTCGTATATTTATTGACTCCGAACCAAAGCAACGTTTCTACTAAACAAGTCTTTTTCAAGTTCCTATACTTACTGCTGTATATGTGTCATCCACAGGGCCCGCTCACAGCAGTCTTCATATCTAAACTGTAATCATCCTTAACCTCTTGGTAACGTTAAAGTAGCTCTATCCCGTGTACTAGTACTCCTTATCAAACTCCAGTAGCATGCAGGGCGGGCGGCAGCGTGACATGACTCCCTCACGTCACGCGCCTGCTTCATTAATAAAGTGGGAGGAGCAGGTGCGTGACGTGAGTGAGTGGCGTTACCCTGCCGGCCGCCCTGCATGCTCCGGGAATATGATAGTAAGTACTGGTACACAGGATAGCGCTACTTTAACTAACGTTACCAAGAGGTTAAGGATGATTACAGTTTAGATATGAAGACTGCTGTGAGTGGCGGGGCCCGATGTAAGAGTACAGTGACTGCACCGGGCCCCACCGCGATTCCAACAGCAGTTGCCGACCTCCAGCCCCTCCTCCCTCCCTGCTGATACATCGCCACGCTGTGCAGCATCGCAGCCGGTGATGTATCAGTGTTAGCATAGTAAAAATGGCAGCATTCGCCCCATAAGACGCACTGCCATTCCCCCCCCCCATGGGGCGAAAAATACGGTAATTAGTCTCCACAGATCACTTTACTGCCTATCTATACACAGAGGTGAGATCATTATAGGCAGGATTAGAATGACAGATAAGACAGGATCCACCATTCACAGTAGATGATTGGCAAAGCATATCTATTCTTTCCTCCTACAATGACCTCTGCACAGGTCGCAGAGCATGACCAGAAAACTCTCCCATAGAAGTCAATAGGGTCAATTTTCTTAATGCTTTCTAAATGCTGGCAAGATGGCCGCCCCCATACTCCTGTTCAGGAAATAGAATAAAAAAATCTGTAATCGGAAAATAAAATCTGATTTAGAAAAAAAAAAACTGTGTTGCGATCTAGTTTTAACTGACAGATATAAATGTGGGTGACGCATTCCTTTTAAATTGTAGAAGTGTCTTCTGCAAAGTAGCCTCTCTTCTGACCCTCCTTGTGTACCTCGTGCTCAGCATTTATAGGAAGTGGGCTTGTTATGCATCGTGATTACAAGTTTATCTCTGTCTCTTTAGCGTTTGGTGGGGAGAAATGGAAAACCAACGTCTTGCTGACCTCCTTTCTCTGTCCTGGGTAAAGTATTTTACAAAGCTATTGTAATTCAGATGCCATGAAGTGATTTGTAGATGGCTGGTGAGGCATGATGTGTGTGTGTGTGTGAAGAACATGCGCAAAGTGAACAAATGACCCATGTAAGGGATGAGGATACAGACAGACGGGACTAGTCATTGCAGAGCCTACCCGCTGTTGTCATTTGTGTCATTTTGCTGTTAAACTGATCTGAACGTTGAGATAAGAAAACACTTTCTCCAAAATATATATATCATCCGAGAATTTTTGTTGTCATTTTTACCCTTTAGGATTGTATTTGCCGATTTCTTTTTGATGAACTTAATTCTCTGGGGAGAAGGATCCTCTGCTGCCATTCCGTTTGGCACCCTTGTAGCCATCCTGGCATTGTGGTTTTGCATTTCTGTCCCCCTCACGTTTATTGGCGCTTATTTTGGATTTAAAAAGAATGTAAGTGCAATGTCCTGCTATTCATGTTTGTCGTCTATTAGACATCTCCTCCATGCTTTAGCTGTATAGTTTATTAGCAATACACTGCTTAAAGGGAACCTGTCACATTGTATGTGGTGTCTATAGGCAGGAGGAGCTGAGCAGATATATAGTTTTATGGGATGTATTACTTGTAATGTATTCATTTTATATCTGGGCTTTGACACCAAGATGGCGGTCCTATCAGTGATTGACATCCCTCCTTCTATCACTGTGTGTACAGATAGCTGTCAATCACATAGGACCAGAATGAGCAGGAATTTAAATGAATGAAATAGAAGTTACACTGAATTCCCCCCCCCCCCCCCCCCCCCCCATAAAACTATATATCAGTCTGCTCAGCTTCTCCTGCTCTTTAGGTTACTGCCCATTTTCATAGTGACAGGTTCCTTTTTAAATAACTTTTTTTGTGCCTAAAACAGTGTTCCTCAACTCCAGTCCTCAGGGCCCACCTACCGGTCATGATTTGAGAATATCCCACAGAATGAATACCTGTGGTAAGTCCTGATGGATGGACCCTAATTATATCACCTGCCCCATACTAAGGAAATCCTCAAAACATGACTGGTAGGTGGGCCCTGAGGACCGGAGTTGAGGAACCATGGCCTAAAATATATCAAGGCTTCCTGTTCTTTGAGTGCAGGTGCATGGGCCATAGACACAATGGACGGGAGAGGACCTCATTGGCTTTTATTGGAGAGTTTTCTAGACCTACTCTCTGATTTGTGCAGAGGACAGGAGGGAGTAGATAAGCTGTGATATCAACTGATGCTCAAAATGAGACGGATTAGTTATCTTTTCACATGCTGCTGAAAAATACCCAGCATAAATTGACTTGTGGGTTTTTAGTCAACATAAATGTTGAAAGGAGGGGGGAAAAAAAACAAAACACAGTGATCCCAGCAGCAATGCCACTAAAAAAACAGCCCCTTTTTGGTCAGTTTTTGCAGTGGTGGGTTTCAGAGAAACTCGCAGCTAAATTTCCATGATGGAAAATCACCAACAGACTCACAATATGGGAACATATCTTTTAAAGGTGCTTTCTGGCTTCAGAATATTGATGGTGTATCCTCCGTATAGGCGATCTGTATCAGATCAGTGGTAGTCCCACTCTCAGCAGCCCTGTCCAACAGCTATAAGAAGAGGCCGTGATGCTTAAAAGCGCTGCAGCCTCTTCAGTGTTTAAGGTGCTGTGCAGGGTTAATACATTTCCCTCCCATTCAGGCGAACAGGGTGAAGCTATAATTATCCTGAACCATTGCCACTTTGTAGAGTGGATGCAGGAAAACGCTGAACAGTCTCCAGCACTGGCATGAGCGCCCTGTGCCACTCAAACAGCTGATCTGTGTGTTGAGCGTGAGACCTCCACCAATCTTGGGGCTCGTTCACATGACCGTTCGTGTCCCGTTCCCGTATTGCATACAGCATTTGATTATCCGCAATACACGGGCATCGTTCCGTTGTCATTCTGCATCATGGATGCGGACCCGTTCATTTCAATGGGTCAGCAAATCCGGGGATGCGGAACAGAAGCACAGAACACTACGGAAGCACTACGGAGTGCTTTCTGGGGTTCCGTTCTGTGCCTCTGCACCGCAAAAAGATGGAACATGCTTTATCTTTTTGCGGAACGGAGGGATCGCGGACCTATTCAAGTGAATGGGTCTGTGATCCCCCATGGGCCTGTCCCACGGAAGGTGCCCATGCATTGCGGACCACAATTTGCAGTCCACAGCACGAGCACGGGCTTCACGTGTTCTTGTGAACGAGCCCTTATACCGATGACTTATGCCATGGACAGGCCATCAATATTCCGAAACCAGAAAAATAAACCCAGATGTGTGGCACAGGTGATAACGCTACAAATTAAAGGGACACTTTCATCAGAAAGGAAAATTTTATAAAAAACTAAATATTTATAGAAAATATTTATTTATTTTTTAGCATTTTTGGCTGATTTTTCTTCATTTCGGCACTAAGCCTTTGGAAATTAAAGTTAAAATATTGTTCTTCTGTAGCAGTCGGACTAATTTATAAGACCTCCTATATAAATAGGTAGTTTATTGTCAACTTACTGTTGCTATGAGGGAATGTTATCTGCGGGGTAATCCTCTTTTTATAATAGGTGTAGAATTACATACAATAGGCAGTATGACATCTCTGTTGTTCACTTTGTAGGCCTAGAAAAGGCTGTCCATAAAAGAGCACTGCACTGATCCGTATAATGTTTGATGCTATGAGTCTCTACAGGGGGGTCTCTCTAGTCACAGGGATGGCCTGGCTGAAAATAATGTTTCTGCTGTGCTAAAAGTCCAAACAAAAGAGCAAGTTAAAGAGCCAGGACAGGTGGTAGAATAGATGGACTTCAAAAAATTATATCCAGAAAAATATCCACCTGTTTTTATTTACAAATATTGAATATTCACATATAGGCAAAACATTTCCTGGGGGTGTCCCTTTAAGGACTCATGCACACAAACGTATTTTCTTTGTGTCTATTTCGGGCTTTTTTGTGGACTGTATGCGGAACCATTCATTTCAACGGACAAGGATAGAACTGTTCCATTAGGGGCTAGCTGTTCCGTTCCGCAAAATCTGGAATGCACACTGACGTCATCCGTATTATTATAATTTTTTTTGTAAATCTGTTTTTGCGGACTGTAAAATACATACGGTCATGTGCATGAGCCCTTACTGTAGGGTCATCTCAACTGCAAATACATATTTTCAGGGTACTTGGAAATAAAACCACAAAACAAGGCATTTGAGATCTCCAGTAACACAACACGCGCCGCAGCCAATCTATTTTCCATAATCAAGAAGGATTAGATTTTCTGCCCTTGCTGACAGCAGGGTGCCTCTGATTGTGTGGTCTACATGATTGAGGAGCAAATTACTGCAGAATTGTTCCTTTCCCACTAGCAGGACCAACAGATTGTATCACCTCTAGTCATGAATGGAGGAAGCTTGGTTTACAGCTATTTCTATAGAGAAGTGTTTGAATATTCTTTATAACCAAAGGATATTTCATGTATAGCAGTAATCCATTTGCGGCTGTTAATGTGCAATGGGTGACTTTGTGCTGTGTCTGCTATGTATTCGGCTTTAACCCCTAACTGGCAGATGGTAGGGAAATGTTGATTTTAACGCAATCATTTGTAACCAGCAGGTGAGTAAGGACTGTCACCTTAGTGCAGATAGATTTTTAACTACAGGCTTTGATGGGTTCAGCTTTTTGTGCCTTTTCATATTGGGTTTGCTATTTGATGTCTACAGTAGTTATTTGCCACCATTAGAGTCAGCATGAACCCCAGAGGAAAAAGCTTGCAAATAGGATGGCAGTGAAAAACGGAGATTTTAAATGGCTCTGTAATAGTGCATTTGCTTTCTCTTCTTTCCTTTAGGCTATCGAACACCCAGTCCGCACCAACCAGATCCCTCGGCAGATTCCCGAGCAGTCATTTTACACAAAGCCATTACCTGGTATCATTATGGGTGGAATTTTGCCCTTCGGGTGCATCTTCATACAACTTTTCTTCATTCTTAACAGTATTTGGTGAGCTGATTTTCTCTTCTGACACTGTGCACATTTCTATTTCACTCTGATATCGCCGAGGAGAGGACACGTGAGCTGTGATCTAGTTAAGATGGGAGACAAGTCTTCTAGATAGAGGAAGGGAGAGACATTACTTGGGAACCATGAATTAAGGACTGCAAGGTCATCGAACTCCCAGCCACCCGCAGTGAAATTGGTTTATGCTGTAATTTTCTTTTCAGGTTGATGGCAGTTACTGGGGTTCCAGTTTTTATAATCCGTATAAAAAGCCTGTAGCTTCTTTACGTATTTAGATTGCTCAAGCGATTTAACACTCGAGTCGTGGAACAGCTATAAATGTAGTATTCTCCCTATTAGTGTAATGAGGGTGATGAGCTCCGTAGACTAATGCACAGGAAGCACATCTAGCAGAATAGACCGTTAAATGAATCCGGTTTCTCGTTGCCTCTTACAACATCTTTCTGCCATACACCTTCAGTAACGACTGGCCAAATTCCTATATCGCTAATCATCCCGGCTCTCCTCTACACATGTAATGTATGCTCTGTTCGGGCCAAGTGTGCATGTGTTTTCAGCAGGGAAAGGGGAGTAAGCTGCTGTCATTGGCATGTTAAGATTCAACATGCCCAACCTTTCTGTGCCCCAACATCATTTGGTGGGGGATCATCAAGATGCCCTCCTAAAGATAGTCTGCCATTTGCCCCGAAATCGGCAGATTCCTCCAACTTTGCAGTTGTGTATAGACACCTATGGTATGTTAGTGTGTTCACACAACAGATTTTGAGAATACACCCACAAAATTCAGTGTGGAATGCGCATTTTTATTTTTTAACGCAGTTTTTGACTTTTTTATTTTTTTTAATACACTGGGTATTTACTTCAGTACAAAACTTCATTTTCGGACCTCGCAGACACTTACCGTCTTTTGGCGCATCCTATTCATTGCAATAGGAGATTCAGTGTGGATCCCGCCCTAAGATAGGGCATGCTGATTTTTTTCCATGTGGCTCTTCCCAATGAAATGAATAGGAAGCCGCTTTGACGTGTGATTTTGAGGTGGAAATGCACCAAAATCGGCGCCAAAAACTCTCTGTAATCCGGCCCTTATAGGGTATTGGAGGTCTCTCAATCCATATCTGAGAAGCAGAAAAAAAAACTGATGAAATAAAATGACTTGTTTGTAACACTTTGCACAAATTATATAGTGTCTGATCTTAAGCTTATTGATTTCTCTCTGTTTCTTCTAGGTCCCATCAGATGTATTACATGTTTGGGTTCCTGTTCCTTGTATTCATTATTTTAGTTATTACGTGCTCAGAAGCAACAATATTACTCTGCTATTTTCATCTGTGTGCAGAGGTAGGATCTTACAGTTTACATCAGTGCTGAATGTTTGGGGTTTAGTTATACCATTAATTGACTCTTAAAGGGGGTTTTCTCTTGAAGACAACCTTTTTTGCAGGCCAGGTTGGTCCATCTCCAGAAATGACAAGAATTTTATTATTGCGGGGAAGCTGGTAATCTTCCATGCAAGGGGAAATGGTAATATAATTCATGGCTAGCTAAGTCTGCTATAGTGAGAGTCACACTCTACTGACTTATTGAAGGGGGCCCCCATGATGTCCAAATTCCCGAAACAGGACATGTGGAAAGGGCTTTTCTCAGTGACACAACCCTATTTAACAAATTTTATGCAAGGGACTGTATTTAAAAACAGTTTCTCATCTTAGGGATTGTTGGAGATAAAAGAAAACTCCCCCAGATGTAACAAAATAATAGTAGATTATATACCCAGCACTTTAATCCCCTGCTGTTTCTAGTTCTTAAGCTCTGGTCCTCACATCTAGTTTCCGCTAAGAGGCTGGAGGGGTGATGCAGCTGTATATGGCATGTGATCGCTGCAGCCAATCTATACCGCTGAGGCCTATAAACAGAACCTGGAGGGGAGAACTGGAGCTGCAGCGCTGATTGTCCAGGATTAGAAAAACATGGCTGATTTCTTCTTAAAAAAAATAGCACCACGCCTGTTCATGGTTTGTGCTTGGTATTGCAGTTGAGCTACATTGGAGCCAATAGAGCAGAGCTGCAATACCTCACTCAACCTGTGGACAAGTGTGGTGGTGTTTTTGGAGAAAAAACAACCATGTTTTTCTAATCCTGGACAACCCTTTTAAGTATGTTATTTTATTTTTATGTCATGTTTTGGGCCCTTTTGGAGGAGTTTTGTTAGAACCTGGTAACTTCTCAAACGGAATTTCAAGTAGTGATGCTGCCTCCAATGTGTAGAAAATGTAATATACACTTTATTGTTTCTATAACGTATTTTGGGACCGTACCTTTCCTTTTGTCAGTTTGTTGTACTATGTAGCTATTGAGATAGAAAAGCGCTTCCTTTACACAGCAGTCTCATAAATGGTGAATTTAACATTGGGCACTAGCAGTCACCCAATCGCACAGTGAAATCCGGGACCATGGTTCTCATGACCAAGGAGGCCACAGCGCCCAGTGATCATATATTTGTCATCTATGCCAGGGATGTCCAACCTGTGGTCCTCCAGCTGTTGTAAAACTACAACTCCCACCATGCCCTGCTGCGGGCTGTCGGGGCATGCTTAGAGTTGTAGTTTTGCAACAGCTGGAGGGCTGCAGGATGGGCATACCTGATCTATGGTAATAGGTGCTTTCTGTGGGCCAAGCCTTTAAAGGTTGCATACTATCTGTCTAAGGAACCAGATATATATATATAATATTATGATGGTGATCTAATGCAAGTCTTATTTTACTTTTTTCTCACCTAGGACTACCATTGGCAGTGGCGTTCATTTCTCACCAGTGGCTTTACTGCAGTTTATTTTCTTATATATGCAATTCATTACTTTTACTCCAAATTGCAAATTACGGGGACGGCTAGTACCATTTTGTATTTTGGCTACACTATGATCATGGTTTTGATCTTCTTCCTTTTCACTGGTAAGTTCTTGTTTGTACAGTTATGAAGTATACAGATCTTCCTGATTCCAGTTACTGAATGCTTCGTTCCCAGCATGTTGAAATTGTGTGTTTGGTGGAGCAAAGTCTTCTCTGTAGGTCTTTTTCTGCCAAAATTAACCGATGCATAACTGAATGGAGCCGTTTGTTTTTTAACATTCTAGTCAATGGATGACTGACACAAGTGGAAGATGTTCCATTTGTATCTGTCATTCAGTCCATTAAACTGATCCACTTTTTTCTCTCTTCCTCTGATCAGAATAGGGTTTCGGGCACACTACCGTATGTATTTTGAAGTCCACAAAAAATACGGATGACGTACGTGTGCGTTCTGTATTTTGCGGAACAGAAGGGCCGGACCCTAATAGAACAGTACTATCCTTGTCCGTAATGCAGACAATAATAGGACATGTTCTATTCTTGTGCGGAACGGACATAGGGAAACGGAATTCACAGGGAGTAACTTCCGTCTTTTTTTGCGGACCCATTGCAATGAATGGCTCTGCATATGGTCCGCAAAAAAAAAAAAAAAAAACGGAATGGACACGGAAAGAAAATACGTTTGTGTGCATGAGCCCTAATGGAAAATTGAACACCGATGTGAATTGAGCCTTAAAGGGGTTATGCTATGGTTGATGTAAAAGAAAAATGAAAATCAGGCATCATATAGTATATGACAATACCTTTCTAACAGCTAGAACCAGCCCTGAACCTCACATGGGTGCAGAGATCTCCACATTCACTGCTCTGCTAGATTGTCTTTATCTCAGGGGACATGTCCTTTCTGCTGCAGCTCTCACATATGGATGGTGGCAGATGAAGCTTTAAATGGAGCACGTTCGACCAGCTCAGTGAGACGGACAAAAAAATAAGGAAAAGAACAAACAGCAGGTGGCGCTATACAGATTTTAATGAATAGCTCACTGGCTATACTAAATTTTTAATTGCACGCAATTGCAAAAGTATTAAGATCCAGGTGCTGGTTTGAAAAATATAGAATGTTTTGTGACACAACCCCTTTTAAGCCGTTCATATTGTGGGATAAAATTCATAGAGCAAATGCAAAGAAGTCATTATTTTCCTATTAATGTCAGTAATTACCCTCCACTGAAAAATCAGACCATTATAGCAATACAGCAATGTCGTGTGCCTTACTAAAGGAAATGGTAGCAGTCGCGAACAAGGTCCCTAAGCTGTATCTGCAGTGAGCACCATCCTGGTTAATTTGCTTTAATGTGAATGTAATATGGGCCCTGGACTGATGGTGGCATAGATTTCTATGATGCTGTTAGTTCAGGTCATTAGGCCGAGACATTCTGCAATAATACAGACCCAAAAACTAGCCTATCACCTCTCCTGACATGTCTGTTTTTGAAACTACTTGTATTCCCCTCGTAGAAACCATTCTGGAGCATCTATTCTTATGACTATATGTTGTACCATTCATCTGTTGTTCCTACTAGCAATGTATGAATTAAGTGCCTGCAGTTTACAATGAAGGTTCATGAATAGCACAACGTAGAGATATATGCAAAGATTATCTAGAATTCTTACATGGGGAATGCAAGTAGATATTAAGAGATGTCAGGAGAGGTGACAGGTCTTCTTTAGGGTTCATGCACACGACTTTCATATCGGATGTGGACCGAAACCATGGTCATGTGCATTCACATGGCTGATGTCCATGTGACATCCCTGTTGCATTTATTTATTTTTTGGGCGGATCCATTGTAACAATGCCTATCCTTGTCCGCAAAACGGACAAGAATAGAACATGTTCTATCTTTTTTGCGGGACAATGGAAGGGATATACGGATGCTGACAGCACATGAATGTGCCCGAATCCTGTCAGCAAAAAATACGGATTGGATGCAGACCAAAAATATGGTCGTGTGAATGGGGCGTTTAACAGAGATGGGTCTTGAGTACAAATGCAAACCCTGTAAAGGGCTCCTACACCTCACCTGTACTACTGGTCTCATATACAGCAGATGGACCCTTTTGAGGTTTTTATGTCATGATTGTGACTGCAAACCTCTGAACCCTCTATTGTTACAATTCTGTTCCTAATTATTGAGATGAGCTCTGTAATTTTCCAGGGGTTTCTGATTCCTAGCACCCTAATGATCAGTTGTATTCTACAATCTTCACATCTTCGGCAAGAGCAGAGCTGCAGAAACTGTGCATTTTGGGTGTTTGGTTCTGGCAATTGGCAGGGGTGCCAGCAATCAGGAACCCCCCCTGTCTGATATCAGTAATAAGTCCTGGAAAACCCCTTTAAATGTTCATTAACTTAACTATGTCTCATTGGTGAGAAATGTCTAGTTCCCATGTTATCAGTCATTTACTGCCCCCCTCCCCTTGCTAATTGCTTTTCACTTTGCAAAATGCCTTAAACCTCTCCAAGACGGGTGCATCTCCACAGGATGATCATATTACACATGTCAATGCAAGTCTCTGGAGAGGGGAGGGCGTAGGAGTGAGCATCGTGAGACACACACAGACAAGCAGACTGCTGCAGCTACATGGGCGGAGATATAAACTTCAGGTTATTACCTCTATGTAATGTCCTCCATGATCCTGAGTAAAAGAAGGTTAGAAAGCATATTCTCCTCTACTTTCTGTGTGCAGTGGATGAAAGTTGGGGCTCTTTCACACCAGCGGATGCCATGCTGATAATCTTCTGCGTGAAAGAGAGCCAAGCCCCGTTTCGGACAACAGAGACACGGAGCATTAACATGATTGATAATGCTCCGTGCCTCTCTGATCTTTTTACTACAAAATCACAGAGAGATCAAATTCTCACTGTGATTTTTGTAGTAAAAAGGTCCGAGGCAAAGAGCATTATCAATAATGTTAATGCTCCGTGTCTCTGCTGTCCAGAGCGGGGCTTGGCTCTCTTTCACGCAGCAGATTCCATGCACGGGATCCGCTAATTCGAAAGAGCCCTTAGTCTCCACCCACCAGATCTAAGAGAACTGCTACAAAATGCCAGATACAAGTGATATAATGGCCAGAAATGGTGTTGTTCCTCATGTACACACACTGCGCTATTGATTAATGCAGAGTTTGCTGAAAGGTTAGGTACGGTTTAAGTCATCAGGTGCACATAGACAAGCTGGTGAACATCCATGGACAGAGTTGGCATACATGGCATTACTGGTTTGTGAATAAAAATGAAGATTGCCATTGGGAGTTTTATGTATTTTATTTTCATTTTGTTTAAAAATAAATATTTACCTTTTTTACTTTAGGAACAATTGGCTTCTTTGCCTGCTTCTGGTTTGTGACGAAGATTTACAGCGTTGTTAAAGTGGATTGAAAAAAAGCCTTGTTGAAGAACGTGATGGAAAAAGTGACTGTGAATGAAATGAAGACTTTACTTTACAGTATTGCCCCCTATTTGTGGGAAGGCAGATCAGTCCATCGCAGCTTCTGTTTTTATTTTATTGAACCTTTCCATTGCAATGTTCCAACTGAAGGATCAGCTTGACTGTGTATGCTTCTGTAGATCTAGTAACTGCCGTTCTAATGTCTGCAGAGGGGAGCTGTATGTATTGCACAGATATCAATGATTAATAAAATAATATGGCTGTAAATACAGTTTTGCTTTTAGACTCTGGGATGGGATGTGTTGTTCTGGAGCACAAGCAAGAACCTGTGAGATTTGTTTTCTATAATGTATTCCTTTTAATGCTGGTTGGATTTTATTTTTTATACTGGGTGAAACGTCCTTGCATCACTTTTTCTCTTGATGTTTATATTCCCTTTAGTGATTTGAAGACTTAAGAACTCTGTGCCTCCAAGTCTCTGGATTTTTAAATTTATAATCTTAATAAACAGTTTAAGATGGAAGTGTTTTTTACTTTTGTGGCAGATCTGTTCTGCCGGCTGACGGAGGACAAGTACCTGGACTTGTGTTGCTGGCATGACAGTGGCACCGTCATTTCTTTTCCATTGTATTACGGTTACTATACTCTAGCGCTGAAAACGGTGACAGGTCCACCTCCATTAACATCTATAGAAGTTCAGAGAACAGTACAAGCATATGTGCATGCTGGACGTTGTACGATCACACCAGCTGGGGGCTGCTGACCCATGACTGAAGATAATCTAGTGTTTCAACTCATTAAGTAATATGGGGGTCTTCTCGGAGAGAATACAGTGCCTTGTGGAGCTCTGTAAAGTAGCACAAAGTGCCCATGGCTCTGTAATTTGAAGATGTAGGAGCCTTGTGTCATGCACGACATGGTCCGTGCTCGTGGCTTTACTGTTTGTATGGACTCGTGGTGTGGATCTTTCCTTGGCGGCATTTTACAGACTCACATGAACCTACTGTAGATGCTTATGGAAGCGAAGTACAAGCAAGCAGGTGACATTTTATTTCTGCTCTCAGGACAGGTAGGCTGCGCATGTACTTAATTGATGGACTGACATCTTTACAGGTGGTTATAATGAGAGATAGGAATACTATTCTGGTACGACTACACTGCGCCGTTGTGTCACGGTTGCAACTCAGCCATGCTGTGGTCAATTACCACATGACCATACCAGCCGCAGCGAGCTCTTATTAAAGTAACTAGGACCGCACTGTTTAGTCAGTCTGTATTGTTGGGGTACGGCCACACTTTTTTTTTTTTTTTTTTATGGACAAGGTTTTGAGTCAGATCCGACTTTGGTAAAAATAAAAACCCGGGATCCCCACCGATCAGCTGTTTTGAGAAAGCATCAGCGTTCCTGTGAGCACTGCGGCCTTCTTTGTGCTCAGCAAGCACAGCGCCGTACATTATATAGCGACTATGCTTTGGTATTGCGCTCAGCCCGATTCACTTCAATGGGGCTGAGCTGCTCCTAGGCCATCTGACCAATGACCATGACATCACATGGGCTAGGGAAAGCTGCGGCGCTACTGTGAGCGCTGATGCCTTCTCAAACAGCTGATCAGTAGGGGTCCTGGGTTGTCTGACCCTAACAATCAGATACTGATGACAGGGGATGAGCGAAGTGAGCTTCGAACGCTAGATCCAAAGTCGCTTCACTCAAAACTTTGGTTTAATGCTGTACAGAGATCAGTCTCCGTAGAGCATTAAAATGCGCGACTAAGGGAATAACTGACTTTGCCTCGGTGAATAACTTTGGTATTTTGATTTTATAATTTTTTTTCAACTGAAAACCATTTTAAAACTTGGATCTGAACTCTGCTTCGATTCCTAAGTACCAGTCGGAACTAAAACTGAGTTCAGGTCCAGTTTTAAAATGTTTTTTCAGTTAAAAAAAATTCTAATACCGAAGTCTCGCGCGACTTCGGGAATAATTGACTTTGCCTCGTCGGAGCCCATACATTTTAAGGCCTCTTGCACACTAACGTGTGCGGGCCGCAATGCACAAGCACAGTCTGTGGGGCTGCCGCAGCGGATCGCGGTCCCATTCACTTTAATGGGTCCGTGATCCGGCCGTTCCGCAAAAAGATAGAACATGTTCTATATTTTTGCGGAATGGAAGTACGGGATGAAACCCCAAGGAAGCACTCCATAGTGCTTCCGTAGGGTTCCTTTCCGTATCTCCGGATTTGCGGACCCATTGAAGTGAATGGGTCCTCATCCGTGATGCTCAAGGAACAGCACCCGTGTATTGCGGATCCACAAATGTGGTCCGCAATACGGCAACGGGGCACATACGTTCGTGTGCAAGAGGCCTAAAGCTGTATGGAGACGGATCTCCGTACAGCATTAAACCGAAGTTTTGAGTTAAGTGACTTCGGATCTAGGATCCGAAGCTCGCTTTGCTCATCCCTACTGTGATGACCTATCTAAAGTCTCAGAAAATCCCTTTTACCCACTTGCCTACCGCCGCACGACTTTATACATCGCGGCGGTAGGCTTTTATCTGTAACCCGACGCATAAAGGCCCGTGCCGCTGCAGATTTCTGTGACCGCTCTGTAATTAGACAGCTGCGGTCACAGGGAGAAGTCCGGAAGCCAGCTGGAGCTGTCTGGCTGTAATACACGCTTGTAGCTCTATGCCTCAATCGTGTATTAGGCCTCATGCACACGGCTGTTGTGCGGCTGTTCCATGCATTGGGGACCGCAATTTGCCCTAGTGCTTCCGTGTGGTTCCGTGCCTCCGTTCCGCACCGTAGCTCCGGATTGCAGACCCATTCAAGTGAATGGGTCCGCATCAGTGACGCGGGGAGCCGCAATATGGCCACGTGCATGAGGCCTTACATAGGAAAAAGAGCTCCCTGCGTCTTTCAGCTGCTTCAATGTAAGAATGCCACCTGCTGGCTTTAAAATGAAATGTCGGCGTGCAGGCTGGGAATTAACCTCTTCCTGACTTGACTGTGGCAGAAAAGGGTTAATTCACTTAAAGTAAATAAATAAAACGAAAAAAATTTAAGATATAGCAATAGTGACTAAAATTGGCAATAGTAATTAGACTATGTACACACCCATACAAACATCTAACCCCTTTTTCTTCATAAAAAAATAAAATAAAAAATATATATTATATTAATACGTTTTATTAGTTTTAGAATAAAATATACAATTATACACATTTGTTTATTAAAAAAATCTAGGTATTTGTATATTTTATGCAGAAAAAAAACCTGCTATACAAAATATAGCTAAAACAAACGCATGAAAATTTTTTAAAAAACAAAGACACTTAAAATGTCCCAAATTTTCCCCAAAAATTCACTTTGGAGGGGCTTGTAACGTTTTGGCGCTGTGCCACAGTTGTCTGACAGTACGGTGCTATCGAACCAGCAATAGAAAACTAGGCCGCCAAAGTGCGCTCCAGTCTTGTGAAGTCTTGCAGCGGGCCCAGCCAGTAGATAAATTACATAAATAGCGTCAATTTTCTGAGTACAAGCCTACGGGAATGGTTTTAGAAGTGTTTTGTCTTTAAACCTTTTGTAATAGAAAAAAATAAAATAAGAAAGGGAAAAAAAAATTTAAAATAATTTTCAGTTTTTCCTTAAATATCTATTTTTAAATATTATAGCCATCATCTAATGGCACAAAAGAAAGGTCTAAGTTGTCCCGAGAAAAATAATATCAAATGCAAGTAGGCTGGCTCAGAAATGAATCCGCTATTTGCAGTTAGACCCATTGCTACAACTGAAAAACTGGCCTGGTAAGGAAGCGGTTAATGGCCCAGTTGCACCTGCAGTACTGTGCGGCCATTAACAATACTGTGCCCAACTCAACAGTGCAGTCCTAATTAATTTAAATACAGCCCAAGTTCGACTTGTACGGCCACACGGTACTTGACCACATTGCGACTGCGCCATGTGGTTGTACCAGTATGTGGTGGTGTGTGTAAAGCAATCTATGAATGAATTAACTTTTTCTTTTTTTTAAGTATACAATAACAGGGAAAAAAAATAATACACGACAAATGGTAGGTGAAAACAAATGTAGAATGTAATAAACCTTTTAATGAAGGGCATTTCACCAGGATATACGGATTAGTCCAGAGCTGCTGTCTGGGGAGCAGCTCCAGAGTTCCCCACCACTACCACGTCTGGTCAACTCCAGCCACTTGTCTTGTGATTTCTTGCACCAGGAGGAAAGGTAAAAGTAAGGGGACGGTCACATGACGGCTTTTTCATCTGAATTTTGGCCAAAAATTAAGATGTATAGGAGGCAGAATGGACGTGGCCGCGGGTTATCCACAACAAACTCCAGCTAAAAAAAGAAGCCGTGTGAACAGACCCTTTGGGTAAATGCGCGCGTTCAGGCTTTATGTGACAACCCGCACTGAAATCCGCAGGTGTTCACAGGGAAATCCGTGCGCTCAATCCGCATCAATTGGTGCAGATTTTACTCTCCCCATTGAAGAAAATCCGGTCAGGAAAAATACAATAAATTGACATGCTGTGGATTTTAATACAATATCCATGAGCTGCGGTGCGGATTTTCCCCTTAGGGTGGTGGCACACAGTGCAGTTCTGACATGCGGTCAGGATGCAGTTTTTTTGTGCAGCTAGCTGAAATGAATTAAATCATTCCCACTATGCAGAACACCAGGGGTTAATGAGGCTGCTAAATCGGCTAAATTGAAATCTGCATGTCGGAACTGCACTGTGTGCCAGCACCTTGAGGCCCCTTTCACACGACGTGACGGATTAGGTCTGGATGCGTTCAGTGAAACTTGCACCATTTTGCAAGCAAGTTCAGTCAGTTTTGTCTGCGATTGCGTTCAGTTTTTTTTCCGTGCAGGTGCAATGCGTTTTCCATGCGCGTGATAAAAAACTGAAGGTTTACAAACGACATCTCTTAGCAACAATAGGAGAAAAACGCATTGCATCCGCACTTGCTTCCGGATGCATTGCGTCTTTCACTGAAGTCCCATTCACATCTATGGGGCCAGGGCTGCGTGAAAACGCAGAATATAGAACATGCTGCGTTTTTCAAGCAACGCAGAACTGATGCGTGAAAAAAATGCTTGTGTACACAGACCCATTGAAATGACTGGGTCAGGATTCAGTGCGGGTGCTATGCGTTCACGTCACGCATTGCACCCGCGCGGAAAACTCACTCGTGTGAAAGGGGCCTAAGGCCTCTTTCAGGTAAGGAATCCCAGCTGCTGTGTCTTTGTGAATAAGCTTCTTTTTATTTTTTCATGAAAGTAAAGAGTCCTACAACCAGGGCGCGTTTCGGCATGCAAGCCTTTCTCAACAGGTACATCCAAAAAGAAAAATCAAGTCATATATAGCATATAGTACCGCCCATTAAGGGACGTCTCCACCCATTCTGGTGGGTGGTATTCAATCAATAATCAATCAACTAATGAAACAAAGTGAAATAAAGTAACACATGGCTGAGATTTGTTTTCTACCTTATTGAAGAATCTAAATGTCCTTTTTCATCATAAGGCTGAGGTCTAGAGAAAATACATAAGAAATGTATATTAACCATTTATATTAACCCTTAGTGACCAAGCACATTTTTAAAAAATTGCATTCCAAGAGCTAGAACTTTTTTGTTTTTTCATAAATGTACTTGTAAGAGGTCTTATTTTTTGCAGGACAAGTTATAGTTTTTAATACACCATTTTAAGTACATGTAATGATTGATTAAAGCCAGCCGTTTAGCTAAAACCTCCTTTGTTTACGTCAGTAAAAACACGTATGGGTGGTCACTAAGGGGTTTTTAAACATATTGGTCTGTTTATAAGAACCTTACAAATGTGTGACTTCATAATCCCTGTTTAGACCCCTTGGATGCAGTGTATCCAGAGTATGTATCCAAAAGGCCTCTCTTCTAAGGAGGTCTTTTGACATTACCTCCTCTTCTAGGTCTCTTTTCCAACACTTGAAACCGCAACTGTGCAATGGTATGTTTGAATTTTTCAAAATGATATGGGAACGGTAACATGAGTTTTTTTGTCCTTATATCGGATTTATGCTTGCTAATCCGATCCCTCACTGCCTGCACTGTCTCACCCACATATAACAGGCCACAAGGACATTTAATAAGATATATTACATTTGCTGAGTCGCAAGTAAAAAAAACTTTTACTCCAAAACTTTTCCCAGTATGTGGATGATGAAATGAGGGGCCTTTAATTACATGGGAGCACTGTAGACATTGCAGGCAGGGGGAAGTACCCATCCGTGGCGTGGATATCCGTTGCTGTTTCAATATAGCTTTAGTACTACCCAAATCCGCATGTACTATTTTATCACTGTAATTGGGATTCCTTTTATTGCAGATGAGGGGGGAAGTTTAAATTCATCAACCTGCGGATATGATTTATTCAACAAATGCCAATGTTTCCTGACTGTATTATCAATACCCACGTTAAATGGATGGTATTTATGAACCAACACAATTCTGGACATCTTAACCCCATCTTTTAGGACCCTATCCCCTTGTATCCCTTCCCTAGCTTCCTTCAAAACGGTCAGTGGATAACCACGTTCCTGAAATATTTCTGTCATTTCTGCTATTCTTCTACTTTGTGTAATTGGATCTGAGACTATTCGTTTAACTCTTTGATATTGAGACCTAGGGATCGCTTTCTTTAGGGACACAGGGTGGGCACTCTTAAAATGGAGTATGCTATTTCTGTCAGTGTCCTTACGATGAATATCGGTGGACAAATAGCCACTAGGGTCTTTAACAACCCTGGTGTCTAGAAAACTCACCATATTGGTGTCACTAGGGACTGTGAATTGTAAACCATCAACAGTAATATTAAGGTGTTCCATGAAACTGGATAGGGTCTCACGTGGCCCAGCCCATATGCAAAAAATATCATCGACAAACCTTTTCCAGATAATGAAATTTTTGGGGAATAATTCATTGTATACATTTTTTTCCTCAAATGTCGACATAAATATATTTGCATAGGGCGGGGCCACGTTTGACCCCATCGCGGTGCCACGCCTCTGCAGGTAAAATGGGACTGGGACTTCAGTGAAAAACCCATTGCATCCGGGAGCATTGCGTTTTTCACTGATGATTGCTAGGAGATATTTTTGTAAATCTTCAGGTCACACGAGTAAAAAACGTATCAAAAATGATTGCCCCCGCATGGAAAAAACTAAATCACTGAACTTGCTTGTGAAATGGTGTGAGTTTCACTGAACGCACCCTGACACAATCCGTATGAAAAGAAAGTTCGTATGAAAGAAGCCTAAGGTTAAAAACACACACAGTTTTTGCAGGTAAAAATTCCAGTTCTAGTTGCTCTCTGAGAACGTAGGAGAAATAGGAAATGTAGGAAGACAATTTTTATTTTTGTTTTTAACTTTTTTACAGTTTTTTTCAAGATGGGTCAATAATCGGTGAGCATCGTATTCCTGGAAACCCAACCGATCAGCAGATGGAGGGAGCTGTGGCACGTAGAACATGCTGCGATTCTCACACAACGCAGAGCTGATACGTGAAAAATTGTACACATTGAAATGAATGGGTCAGGATTCAGTGCGGGTGCTATGCATTCACGTCACACATTGCACCCGCGCGGAAAAGTTACTCGTGTGAAAGGGGCCTTAGGGTACCCTCACTCACAAAAGAATTCTGCCAGAAAATCCACAGGTGCAGATTTTTTGGTGTGAATTAGGCCTCATGCACACGACTGTTGTTTTGGTCCGCATCCAAGCCGCAATATTTGCGGCTTGGATGCAGACCCATTCACTTCAATGGGGCTTCAAAAGATGCGGACAGCACTTCGTGTGCTGTCCGCATCCGTTGCTCCGTTCCATGGTCCGCAAAAAAATATATAACCTGTCCTATTCTTGTCCGTTTTGCGGGTCCTGAACCAATTTAGCCAACTAAGAGAGGCCATAGGCCTAACTAACTGGGACAAAGTCCTCAAAAATAAAAATACAGTCACAAAATGGGATATCTTTAAAAGCATCCTAAAATCTTATTGTGAGAGGTACATACCGTATGAAAATAAAAGGTTAAGAAACAAAAAGAAACCAATGTGGATAGAACTGTAATGAAAGCAATAAATGACAAAAAGAAAGCATATAAATCACTAAAACAGGAGGGTAGCACGGAAGCACTGAAAAACTATAAGACCCCTTTTACACGGGCGAGTATTCCGCACGGATGCGATGCGTGAGTTGAACGCATTGCACCCGCACTGAATCCTGACCCATTAATTTCTATGGGGCTGTGCACACGAGCGGTGATTTTCACGCATCACTTGTGCGTTGCGTGAAAATCGCAGCATGCTCCTCTTTGTGCGTTTTTCACGTAACGCAGGCCCCATAGAAATGAATGGGATTGCGTGAAAATCGCAAGCATCCGCAAGCAAGTGCGGATGCGGTGCGATTTTCACGCACGGTTGCTAGGAGACGATCGGGATGGGGACCCGATCATTATTATTTTCCCTTATAACATGGTTATAAGGGAAAATAATAGCATTCTGAATACAGAATGCATAGTAAAAGAGGGCTGGAGGGATAAAAAAAAAATAAAAAAAAATATAACTCACCTTAATCCACTTGTTCGCGCAGCCGGCTTCTCTTCTGTCTTTATGTTTGCTGTGTGCAGGAAAAGGACCTGTGGTGACGTCACTGTGCTCATCACATGGTCCGTCACATGATCTTTCACCATGGTAAAAGATCATGTGATGGACCATGTGATGAGCGCAGTGACGTCATCAAAGGTCATATTTCTCAAAGAAGAAGACAGAAGAGAAGCCGGGCTGCGCGAACAAGTGGATTAAGGTGAGTTAAATTATTATTATTTTTTTTTTAACCCCTCCATCCCTATTGTACTATGCATTATGTATTAAGAATGCTATTATTTTCCCTTATAACCATGTTATAAGGGAAAAAAATACAATCTACACAACACCTAACCTAAACCCGAACTTCTGTGAAGAAGTCCGGGTTCGGGTCTGGGTACCAAACATGCCGATTTTTCTCACGCGCGTGCAAAACGCATTACAATGTTTTGCACTCGCGTGGAAAAATCGCGCATGTTCCCGCAACGCACCCGCATCTTTTCCCGCAACGCCCGTGTGAAACCAGCCTAAGGCCTCTTTCACACGGACAATACGGATTGTGTCAGGGTGCGTTTAGTGAAACTCCAGCACCATTTTGCAAGCGAGTTCAGTCAGTTTTGTCTGCATTTGCGTTCAGTGTTTCACTTTTTTCCGCACAGGTGCAATCAGTTTTGATGCGTTTTTCACGCGTGTGAAAAAAAGCTGAAGGTTTACAAACAACACCTCCTATCAATCATCTGTGCACCCGGACGCAATGTGTTTTTCACTGAAGCCCTATTCACTTCTATGGAGCCAGGGCTGCATGAAAAACACTGAATATTAATTGGATTCTCACGCAACGAAGAACTGGCGCCACAGAAGTGAATGGGACTTCAGTGAAAAACCCACTGTCTCCTTCTTTGCTGATTGCAGGAAAAGGACCTGTGGTGACGTCACTCCGGTCATCACATGATCTTTTACCATGGTGATGGATCATGTGATAGACCATGTGATGACCGGAGTGACGTCATCAAAGGTCCTTTTCCTGCAATCAGCAAAGAAGGAGACAGAAGAGAAGCCGGGCTGCGCAAGCAAGTGGACTAAGGTGAGTTTAATTATTTTTTATTGATTTTTTTAACCCCTCCAGCCCTATATTACTATGCATTCTGTATTCAGAATGCTATTATTTTCCCTTATAATCATGTTATAAGGGAAAATAATACAATCTACAGAACACCGATCCCAAGCCCGAACTTCTGTGAAGAAGTTCGGGTTTGGGTACCAAACATGCGCGATTTTTCTCACGCGAGTGCAAAACGCATTACAATGTTTTGCACTCGAGCAGAAAAATCGCGCATGTTCCCGCAACGCGCCCGCACCTTTTCCCGCAACGCCCGTGTGAAAGAGGCCTTAGGAAAAAAATAAAACATGTAAAAAACAAATAAAAGCGGCCAAACTAGAGACCGAGAGATTAATTGCCAAAGAGAGTAAAACTAACCCTAAAATGTTCTTCAATTATATAAATGTTAAAAAGTATAAATCTGAAGGTGTCGGCCCTTTAAAGAGTAATGAGGGGGGAGCTGCAGAGAGCGACGATGAGAAAGCAAAGCTGTTAAATATTTTTTCTCTCTAATGTATTCACTGAGGAAAATAAACTGTCAGATGAAATGCTGAATGTAAAAATAAATTCCCCATTAAAAGTGTCCTGTCTGACCCAGGAAGAAGTACAACAGCGACTTAAGAAGATTAAAATAGACAAATCACCAGGACCAGATGGCATACACCCCCGTATCCTAAGGGAATTAAGTAATGTCATGGCCAGACCCTTATTTCTGATATTTGCGGACTCTATACTGACAGGGAGTGTTCCACAGGATTGGCGCATAGCGAATGTGGTGCCAATATTCAAAAAGGGTCCAAAAACAGACCCCGGAAACTATAGGCCGGTAAGTTTAACATCTGTTGTGGTTAAACTGTTTGAAGGTTTTCTAAGAGATGCTATCTTGGAGGATCTCAAAACAAGCAAATAACATCATATCAGCATGGCTTCGTGAGGGATCGGTCATGTCAAACTAATTCAATCAGTTTCTATGAGGAGGTAAGTTCTAGACAGCGGCGAATCAATGAATGTCGTATATCTGGACTTCTCCAAAGCATTTGACACTGTACCACATAAAAGGTTAGTATGTCAAAAGAATTCTCAGACTGGGAGAAAATGTCTGTATGTGGGTAAGTAACTGGCTGAGGGATAGAAAACAGAGGGTGGTTATTAGTAGTACACACTCAGATTGGGTCACTGTCACTAGTGGGGTACCTCAGGGGTTAGTATTGGGCCCTATTCTCTTCAATATATTTATTAATGATCTTGTAGAAGGCTTGCATAGTAAAATATCAATTTTCGCAGATTACACTAAACTGTGTAAAGTAATTAACACTGAAGAGGACAGTATACTGCTACAGAGGGATCTGGATAGATTGCAGGCTTGGGCAGATAAGTGGCAGATGAATGAGGTTTAACACTGACAAATGTAAAGTTATGCACATGGGAAGGAATAATGCAAGTCACCCGTACATATTAAATGGTAAAACACTCGGTAACACTGACATGAAAAGGATCTAGGAATTTTAATAAACAGCAAACTGAGCTGCAAAAAACAGTGTCAGGCAGCTGCTGCCAAGGCCAATAAGATAATGGGTTGCATCAAAAGGGGCATAGATGCCCATGATGAGAACATAGTCCTACCACTTTACAAATCATTAGTCAGACCACACATGGAGTACTGTGTACAGTTCTGGGCTCCTGTGAACAAGGCAGAGATAGCAGAGCTGGAAAGGGTCCAGAGGAGGGCAACTAAAGTAATAACTGGAATGGGGCAACTACAGTACCCTGAAAGATTATCAAAATTAGGGTTATTCACTTTAGGAAAAAGATGACTGCGGGGAGATCTAATAAGTATGTATAAATATATCAGGGGTCAGTACAGAGGTCTCTCCCATCATCTATTTATCCACAGGACTGTGACTGTGACGAGGGGACATCCTCTGCGTCTGGAGGAAAGAAGGTTTGTACACAAACATAGAAAAGGGTTCTTTACGGTAAGAGCAGTGAGACTATGGAACTCTCTGCCTGAGGAGGTGGTGATGGTGAGTACAATAAAGGAATTCAAGAGGGGCCTGGATGTGTTTCTGGAGCGTAATAATATTACAGGCTATAGCTACTAGAGAGGGGTCGTTGATCCAGGGAGTTATTCTGATTGCCTGATTGGAGTCGGGAAGGAATTTTTTTCCCCTTAAGTGGGGAAAATTGGCTTCTTCCTCACAGTTCACCCTTTCCCCCCCCTTCCCCCTTCCTCTGGATCAACTTGCAGGATGACAGGCCGAACTGGATGGACAAATGTCTTTTTTCGGCCTTATATACGATGTTACTAAAGTAGTGCATGTCCCTGTGATTTTTTTTACTGACCCACAGTCATAAAAAAAATACTGAAATGTGAATAGACACATGGGTACGTGTGCTGTCCTCAGAAAATGCGGACAGCAGGCGTTAGTGAGAAACGGAAATGTGAACGAGGCCTTATTCACATGTCAGAGTTTTTGATCAGTGTTTTTGAGCTGAGAGAACAGGTGCAGATGCCTCCCTTATACCTTATGTCTGTGGAGGCTCCAATCCTGGTTTTGGCTCACAATTACTGATAGAAATCACTGATCAAACACTGACGTGTGAATGAGGCTTAGGCCTCATGCACACGGCCGTTGTTTGGGTCCGCATCCGAGCCGCCGTTTTGGCATCCGTTCCGAGGCCCCGCAAAAAAAATATAACATGTCCTATTCTTGTCCGCGCTTTGCGGACAATAATAGGCATTTACATTGCCGGCAACCGTTCCATTCCGCAAATTGCGGAAGGCAACACGGGCGGCTTCTGTTTTTTTGCGGATCCAGTTTGCGGACCGCAAAAGACGGCACGGCCGTGTGCATGAGGCCTTATTAACACATGGAAATGCAGAGAAATCCGCACCCGTGTGCAGGTAGTAGCAGAAATTAGATTGTGCGGACGGGGACTGATGTGAGTGATGACAATCTCTGTACGGCGCTATAAAAATGAAGAAAGATGACAATTACTTTTATTATTTGATTGTGAAAGTTTTTTCCCCCCATTTTTGGAGCTCTCAGAAAATACATTCCAGATACATTCCGGTTTCATTTGGACAACTCCTTTAGGGTTCTTTCACTTTCACACAGTTTAGTGGCAGTTTTCGGCACTTTTTTGCTTTAATTGTATTTTTTGGCTGCAAAAACCCCAGTTCTGTGTTAGCTGAAGCTAATGGCTGAGATCTCTTAATCTGCAGCGGCCGCCATGGTATTATGTCATACATGGCCAAGTCCTTGAGCTGCTGTTTGTTAGCAGGGGACCAGGCTGTCCATGGATTATAGAGGAGATGGGTCATAGTAGCCTGAGGATTACTTTTAGCACACAGTTCCTACTGTATCTACCATTAAAACACCGATTCTGCACTAAAACTGTGGGCCGTCTCCCATAGCAACCACTGCTTGCTAATTGCACAGCACATCCTGCTCCTGACACTACAACTCCCAGAATACTTTGCAGGCGCTTGCTCCCTCCCACAGTACTGGCGGAAGATGGCGCTGCTGCAGAGACTGGCGCTCCACTGCAAGGTGACCGGGTAAGTGAGAGCCATGAGCGGAAGTGACACACTGGTGTTATGTCCGCCTCGTCATAGGCGCCCTGTGTGTACAGCCGTGTACAGCTTGTGGCGGCTTCCTGTATGTGACTGAGCGCACATCTCCTGCCTGTCAGAGGAATAACTAACAGCCGCCGGAGGATCTGCCAACCCGAACCCTGGTCACTTTCTGCTGCCTGGGCATCTGCCAGCAGACTTGTCCCTATGACACTGGCTGACCTGTTACATGTGCCCTTGGCAGCTGAAGGCATCTGTGTTGGTCCCATGTAGTGTTGAGCGAACTTGTGTTTTAAGTTCTGCGTCCATAGTTCGGGTTATCGAAGAATCCCCGTTATGGATTCCGCTACCATGGACCATAACGGAATTTGCAATCCATAACGGGATTCTTCGATAACCCGAACTTTGGACGCCGAACTTAAAAAAACACGTTCGCTCAACACTAGTCCCATGTTCCTATGTGTCCTCATTGCTGAGAAAAGTTATGATTTATTACTTGCAAATGAGCTGCAATTATGAATATCCCAAGTAGTATAGGTACTCACGCCTTCCAAGCTAGTGGAGTCCTCTTTGATTGCAATGACTGTATTTTGCTGCGCATGCGCTGTATAGTAAATGGAGTTCTACTGGGATCTTTAGTTAAAGCGGCTTTACCCTACCTGACATTGATTAAACCGATACCTGTCTTATGTCTGTCGGTGGTATCGTGGCGGAGAAAAAGTTACTTTTTAAATTATGCAAATGAACTATTTTGAGCACCAGGAGGCGGGTTTATGCGGTTCCAGCAACGCCCCTGGTGCTCCATAATGACGCCCCTCTGCTTGTCATCAGGCCCCCCTGCCTTTAGATTTAGGCCTCTTTCACACAACTGTATGGCTTTTTCAGTGTTTTGTGGTCCGTTTTTCGCAGATCCGTCTTAACGGTTTTTGTTTTAGTTTCTGTTCCGTTTTCCCGTATGCCATATACAGTATACAGTAATTACATAGAAAAAATTGGGCTGGGCATAAAATTTTCAATAGATGGTTCTGCAAAAATAGAACGGATACAGATGCATTTCCATATGTGTTCCGTTTTTTTTGCGGACCCATTTACTTGAATGGAGCCACGGAACGTGATTTGCGGGCAATAATAGGACATGTTCTATCTTTCAACGAAAATACGGAAACGGAATGCATACAGAGTACATTCAGTTTTTTTTGCGGAACCATTGAAATTAATGGTACTGTATACGGAACACAAAAAACGGCCCGTAAACGGAGGGAAAAAAAACGGTTGTGTGAAAGAGGCCTTACAGAGCTAGACCACACTTGTGTCCAGAACGGCACGCGCGTGCTACATTCACTTGAATGGGGTCCGCTATCCGGCTGTTCCACAAAAAGATAGAACAAGATCTATGTTTTTACGGACTTCACGGAAGCACTCCGTAGTGCTTCCATGGGATTCCGCTCCGTGCTTCTGTTCTGGACTGCATCTCCGGATTTCCGTGATGCGGAATGCACATGGCCAGTCCCCCGTGTATTGTGGATCGCAATACGGCCACAGCGGGGCAATGGCCGTGTGAAAGAGGCCTAACTGTACTACTCGAGATATACCGAGCAAGCTACCAGCAAACTAAAATTGAGCATCTGTGCGACCATCTCGATTGTCATGTTCCCGATGCCCCCTCCATCAGCTGTGGGATGCACAGCAGTCAGTATGGCTCCAGATACCTGTGACCACCTACCTGGACCTCATGAAGTTACTACCAGCCCATCTAGCTGCTGTCCGTGCTGCACACGATGGTTACTCTGGATATTAGCTGGTGGTCATAATAATGTGACTCAACTGTGTATATCTCATGTATCACAATCTATATTTTATTTTTAAAGGGGTTTCTAGGATTTATATATTGATCTATCCTCAGAATAGGTCTTTAGTATCTGATGGGTGAGGGTCTGATTCCCCGTACCCCCACCAATCAGCTATTTAAAGAGGCTGCTGTGCCCCGGTGAGTGTTGCGACCTCTTCCTAGGCCAGTGACATCATATTCATGGGGTCATAATTTCTGGTTGCAGCTCAGTTCCATTCACAGCCACTACACAATAGACAGTGCTGTGCTTGGTTAGCTATGATAAGGCCGCTGCCTCTTCAAACGGCTGATTGGGGGGGGGGAGGGGTGCTTGGTGTTGGACCCACAACGATCACATACTGATGACTTAGGCCTATTGCACACGAACGTGTGCGCTCCGTGGCCGTATTGCGGACCGCATTTGCGGATTCTCAATCCACGGCCACCGTTTTGTGTGCATTCACTTCAATGGGTCCGCAAATCCGGAGATGTGGAATGGTGCGGAATGGAACCCTATGGGAGCACTACAGAGTGCTTCCGTGGGGTTTCGTCCCGTACTTCCGTTCCGCAAAAAGATAGAACTTGTCCTAACTTTTTGTGGAACAGCTGGATCGCGGATCCATTAAAGTGAATAGGTCCGCGATCCGCTGCGGCTGCCCCACGGACAGTGTTCATGCATTGCGGCCCGCGTTCGTGTGCATGAGGCCTTATGCTGAGGATTGGTCATCAATACTATAATCCCACAAAACCCCTTTAATATGTGTCAGTGTATATAGTGTTTTTAGGAGATTTCATGTACAGTAGCACTTGTTGTTCATACATATAGGTTCCACATTCCACCATTGTGATTTATAATGACACCTAGAGAGCTAGGCGGTATTCCACATTAGGTTCTCTTTCTTTTTCTTACTAATGGATAGGTCATCAGCATCTGACTGGCAGGATTCCAACACCCGGGACCCCCGCTGATCAGCAGCAGTGGCGGCATGTCCTTCACACTGCTTTCCCCAGGCCAGTGACATCACAACTATGTCACATGACCTGAGCGAAGCTCAGCCCCATTCACTTCAATGGGGCTGAGCTGCGCCAAGGCCACGTGACATAGTTGTGACATCACTAACCTGGGGGAAGCAGTGAAAAGGCCTTCTCAAACAGCTGATCGGTGGGGGTCCCGAGTGTCAGACCCCCACTGATCAGATGCTGATGACCTATCCAGAGGATAGATCATCAGTAAGAAAAAGGTAAAGAACCCCATTTAGTATTGTTTGCAGTAAAGTGGCACGTAGTATGGAATAGACAACTTATTGATGACTATCATACGTCCACAGCGGCCTGGCTCAGAATTGGTTAATGTTGGATTATACAGGTATAATTACTTGTGCCAGTTGTATCATATATTCCAGTTAGTGAAATGCTAAGCGACTGAAGCTTTTACGGTTCAGTCTAGACTTTTTTAGGTATATGTTGATCTACGTAAACGCATCACTATTAGGCCGAATGCACGCGGCCGAGAGCGGTCCGTGGTAACCCGGCCTGGATTCCTGCTGACAGCAGGAGCGCATGGCGTCATTGGTTGCTATGATGCCGTGCGCTTCATGCCGCCGCTGCACTATAGTAATATACTCGTATGATCTATACAAGTGTATTACTGTACAGCAGCGGTGGCATGAAGCGCACGGCGTCATAGCAACCAATGACGCCATGCGCTCCTGCTGTCAGCAGGAATCCAGGCCGGGTTACCACGGACCGCTCTCGGCCGCGTGCATTCGGCCTTAATGTTTCACTGACTTTCATACAGAACAATATCTGGATTTCATGTAACTGAGCTAGCCAGTTAGACCCACTGTCTTAGGGCTCGTGCACATGAACGTATATTCTTTCCGTGTCCGTTATGTTTTTTTAACGGAAGTTACCCCATGTGCATTCCGTTTTCTTATATTTCCATTCCGCAAAAAAATAGAACATGTCCTATTGTCCGCATTGCGGACAAGGATAGTACTGTTCTATCAGGGGCCAGCTGTCCCGTTCTGCAAAATACGGAATGCACACGGATGTCATCCGTATTTTTTGCGGATCCGTTTTTTGCGGACCTCAAAATACATACGGTCGTGTGCATGAGGCCTTTTACATAGAAAGAGACTGCAGAGGATAATAAGGTTGAAAAAACCTAGAAAATAACATGGATTTAATGTGGCGGCGCTATCAATGTACACATATAGCTAAGCTCGCCCAGCGTGGTGCCGATCCGCTGTAATCTCTCCAAATGCATCTACATGCGGTGGTGACTGGCGCGACTATTGGAAATAAGGTAATGGTGCAAGATTATGGTTTATAATGGAGGCTCGGAATTGTTCTGTACTACCTTCAATTTCTTGTCATAATTGTGTGACACTGGAGGTGAGGGAAATGGATAAGACTGTAAAGAGAAGATATTAGAGCAACGGCAAACATGTCCAGCTGTGAGGCAGTGGCCCATTCAATAGCGCTTCACTTTTATGAGCCGTCACCATTGCTAAGGTGGTTTTTTATTTAATTTTTAGCAATTTCTGACTTTTTTTTTTAGAAAATTGTTGAAATTGATTCTCCTGGAATCTCCTGTAATTTTTTTCCAGTTTATATGAAGGCATTTCTGTAGAATTACCGGTACTTTTCTTTATGTGTCTTTCATAAAATGATAATCACAATATTAAACCATAAGACTCTGTCCAGGACATTTTGGTTGATAAAATATACAGAGAAGGAGAACCGGAGCAGCTGCCTCCAGGCACCATTCAGGTCACTTTCCTTTTTCAAAATTGAGACCCAGATTTACTAAACCTAAAGGTGTCTTAAAGTGTAACTGCCATTTATATATATATATACTGCTCAAAAAAATAAAGGGAACACTTAAACAACACAATGTAACTCCAAGTCAATCACACTTCTGTGAAATCAAACTGTCCACTTAGGAAGCAACACTGAGTGACAATCAATTTCACATGCTGTTGTGCAAATGAGATAGACAACAGGTGGAAATTATAGGCAATTAGCAAGACACCCCCAATAAAGGAGTGGTTCTGCAGGTGGTAACCACAGACCACTTCTCAGTTCCTATGCTTCCTGGCTGATGTTTTGGTCACTTTTGAATGCTGGCGGTGCTTTCACTCTAGTGGTAGCATGAGACGGAGTCTACAACCCACACAAGTGGCTCAGGTAGTGCAGCTTATCCAGGATGGCACATCAATGCGAGCTGTGGCAAGAAGGTTTGCTGTGTCTGTCAGCGTAGTGTCCAGAGCATGGAGCCGCTACCAGGAGACAGGCCAGTACATCAGGAGACGTGGAGGAGGCCGTAGGAGGGCAACAACCCAGCAGCAGGACCGCTACCTCCGCCTTTGTGCAAGGAGGAACAGGAGGAGCACTGCCAGAGCCCTGCAAAATGACCTCCAGCAGGCCACAAATGTGCATGTGTCTGCTCAAACGGTCAGAAACAGACTCCATGAGGGCCCGACGTCCACAGATGGGGGTTGTGCTTACAGCCCAACACCGTGCAGGACGTTTGTCATTTGCCAGAAAACACCAAGATTGGCAAAATCGCCACTGACGCCCTGTGCTCTTCACAGATGAAAGCAGGTTCACACTGAGCACATGTGACAGAGTCTTGAGACGCCGTGGAGAACGTTCTGCTGCCTGCAACATCCTCCAGCATGACCGGTTTGGCATTGGGTCAGTAATGGTGTGGGGTGGCATTTCTTTGGAGGGCCGCACAGCCCTCCATGTGCTCGCCAGAGGTAGCCTGACTGCCATTAGGTACCGAGATGAGATCCTCAAACCCCTTGTGAGACCATATGCTGGTGCGGTTGGCCCTGGGTTCCTCCTAATGCAAGACAATGCTAGACCTCATGTGGCTGGAGTGTGTCAGCAGTTCCTGCAAGATGAAGGCATTGATGCTATGGACTGGCCCGCCCGTTCCCCAGACCTGAATCCAATTGAGCACATCTGGGACATCATGTCTCGCTCTATCCACCAACGTCACGTTGCACCACAGACTGTCCAGGAGTTGGCAGATGCTTTAGTCCAGGTCTGGGAGGAGATCCCTCAGGAGACCGTCCGCCACCTCATCAGGAGCATGCACAGGCGTTGTAGGGAGGTCATACAGGCACGTGGAGGCCACACACACTACTGAGCCTCCTTTTGACTTGTTTTAAGGACATTACATCAAAGTTGGTTGAGCCTGTAGTGTGTTTTTCCACTTTAATTTTGAGTGTGACTCCAAATCCAGACCTCCATGGGTTAAAAATTTGATTTCCAAATTTTTTTTTTTGTGTGATTTTGTTGTCAGCACATTCAACTATGTAAAGAACAAAGTATTTCAGAAGAATATTTAATTAATTCAGATCTAGGATGTGTTATTTTTGTGTTCCCTTTATTTTTTTGAGCAGTGTATATTTGTTCTTCTAGTGTGCAGGGGCAGTGATAAGAAACGCTTTTCTAATATACTTTAGATCTATTGAATTTGTACATTTTTACGTGAGGTCGCCCCTTTAGCAGCGCTCTCTAAATGAGTGTTGCTAAGGAATATCCATCTTCACTATGAAGGCGCTGGGCTCCCTGCTTCTGCACTAACTGTCCTTACACATTAAAGAGGTTATGCCATGATGTGCAGTAAAAATTGAAAATCAGACATCATATAGGACATGACAATAGCTTCCTAACAAAGCTAGAACCAGCCCTGTACCTCACAGGGATCCAGAGATCTCCACATTCACTGCTCCAATTGCTTTGCTAGATCATCTTCAGCCTAGCAGCTCTGGGGGGGGGGGGGGGGTGTCCTTTCTGCTGCAGCTCTCTCCCTGTAACTGCCACAGCTTCTAACAGAACATATGGCTTGTGACAATTGAAGATTTAACCCCTTAAGGACCAGACCATTTTTTGCAAATCTGACATGTCACTTTATGTGGTGATAACTTTAAAAAGCTTTTACTTATCCAGGCCATTCTGAAAATGTTTTCTCGTCACATATTGTACTTCATGACAGTGGTAAATTTGAGTAAAAAAAAATTCATTTTTATTTATGAAAAAAACGAAATTTACCAAACATTTAGAAAAATTTGCAAGTTCCTAAATTTTCAATTTCTCTACTTTTATAATGGATAGTAATACCTCCAAAAATAGTTATTACTTTACATTCCTCATATGTCTACTTCATGTTTGGATCATTTTGTGAATGTCATTTAATTTTTTTTATCAAATCTTTGAATTTTTTTCTGAATATTTCCAAAACCAACTTTTTAAGGACCAGTTCAGGTCTGATGTCACTTTGTGAGGCTTACATAATAGAAACCACCCAAAAAACGACACCCCTCAAGGTATTCAAAACTGATTTTGCTAACTTTTTTTTTAACCCTTTAGGTGTTCCACAATCATTCATGGAAGATGTAGATGAAATTTCAGAATTTCACTTTTTTGGCAGATTTTCCATTTTAACCCCTTAAGGACTCAGCCCTATTTCACCTTAAAGATGACCTTTCACCCGAATAAAGTATCTAAACTGACTATATAGACGTGTAGAGCAGCGCCCAGGGATCCCCCTGCACTTACTGTTATCCCCGGGGAACCTGCCGGCGTCTCTTTCTCCAATGCTGTAGCGCTGGCCAATCGCAGCGCTCAGCTCATAGCCAGGCTATGAGCTGAGCGCTGCGATTGGCCAGCGCTACAGCATAGAAGGAGACCGCGGCAGGTTCCCCTGGGTGGAGCCTAACTATGAACATACTGGAGGCTATAACCGGAGAACGGAGCGGCACCCGGGGATAACAGTAAGTGCAGGGGGATCCCTGGGCGCCGCTCTACACGTCTATATAGTCAGTTTAGATACTTTATTCGGGTGAAAGGTCTTCTTTAAGGACTTGGCCATTTTTTGCAAATCTGACCAGTGTCACTTTAAGTGCTGATAACTTTAAAACGCTTTGACTTATCCAGGCCATTCTGAGATTGTTTTTTCGTCACATATTGTACTTCATGACACTGGTAAAATGAAGTAAAAAAATTTCATTTTTATTTATAAAAAAATACCAAATTTACCAAACATTTAAAAAAAATTGCTAATTTCCAAGTTTCAATTTCTCTACTTCTATAATACATAGTAATACCTCCAAAAATAGTTATTACTTTACATTCCCCATATGTATACTACATGTTTGGATCATTTTGGGAATGATATTTTATTTTTTGGGGATGTTACAAGGCTTAGAAGTTTAGAAGCAAATCTTGTAGAAATTTTCAAAAACCCAATTTTTAGGGACCAGTTCAGGTCTGAAGTCACTTTGTGAGGCTTACATAAAGAAACCACCCAAAAATGACCCCATCTAAGAAACTACACCTCTCAAGGTATTCAAAACTGATTTTACAAACGTCGTTAACCCTTTAGGTGTTCCACAAGAATTAATGGAATATAGAGATACAATTTCAAAATGTCACTTTTTAGGCAGATTTTCCATTTTAATAATTTTTTTCCGATTACAAAGCAAGAGTTAACAGCCAAACCAAACTCAATATTTATGGCCCTGATTCTGTAGTTTACAGAAACACCCCATATGTGGTCGTAAACCACTGTACGGGCACACGGCAGGGCGCAGAATGAAAGGAATGCCATACGGTTTTTGGAAGGCAGGTTTTGCTGGACTGGTTTTTTTGACACCATGTCCCATTTGAAGCCCCCCTGACGCAACCCTAGAGTAGAAACTCCATAAAAGTGACCCCATCTAAGAAACTACACCCCTCAAGGTATTCAAAACAGATTTTACAAATGTCGTTAACCCTTTAGGTGTTCCACAAGAGTTATTGGCAAATGGAGATAAAATTTCAGAATTTAAATTTTTGGGCAAATTTTCCATTTTAATCCATTTTTCCCAGTAACAAAGCAAGGGTTAACAGCCAAACAAAACTCAATATTTATGGCCCTGATTCTGTAGTTTACAGAAACACCCCATATGTGGTCATAAACAGCTGTATAGGCACACGGCAGGGCGCAGAAGGAAAGGAATGCTTTACGGTTTTTGGAAGGCAGATTTTGCTGGACTGGTTTTTTTTACACCATGTCCCATTTGAAGCCCCCCCCTGATGCACCCCTAGAGTAGAAACTCCAAAAAAGTGGCCCCATTTTAGAAACTAGGGGATAGGGTGGCAGTATTGTTGGTACTAGTTTAGGGTACATATGATTTTTGGTTGCTCTATATTACACTTTTTGTGAGGCAAGATAACAAGAAATGGCTATTTTGGCACCGTTTTTATTTTTTGTTATTTACAACATTCATCTCAGGGCTCCAGATGGCGACCAAAATGGTCGCCAATGCAACTTAGAATTTACAAATCGCAGCTCTGCAGTTGAATACAGTGGCGGGCACAGGAGATGATAGTTCTTACGGCGATACCTAATATGTATACTTTTTAAATTTATTTAAGTTTTACACAATAACAGCATTTTTTAAACAAAAAAAAGTTTGTGTCTCCATATTCTGAGAACCATAGTTTTTTTTTTTCAAATCTTTTGGGCGATTGTCTTAGGTTCCCTTTTTCTGCGGTATGAGGTGACGGTTAGATTGGTACTCACAGGCTGTCACGGAAGGCATCGGGCTGCCTTCTCTGCCATCAGGTCCCCGTCACAGCAGCGTTGGGAACCGATGGCTGCTTCCTCCCTGCACGGATATTGCACATGTCGCGGTCAACGCTGACCACGGCACATCAAGGGTTAATGTGCCGGCTATTAGTGACTGCCGGACCCTTGCCGTTGATTGGGCAGGCGCAGCTCCTGCACCCACACGATCTCCGCGCCGTACATGTACGGCGCGGGTCCTTAAGCGGTTAAACTGAGCGCATTCGACCAGCTCAGTGAAAAGGAGAAAAAAATTTAGAGAGAACAAACAGCAGGAGGCGCTATACAGATACATTTTATTAAATAGCTCAGCTGCTATACAAAATTTTTAATTACATGCAATTACAGAAGTATTCAGATCCAGGTGCCGTTTAAAAAATTTTGAATATGTTTCTTGATACATCCCATTTAACCCCTTGACGACCTCTCATGTATATAAGTTGTCACTTCAAAGATGGCGCCCGCACAAACAGCAGAGGCCCAGGGCTAATGTCTACAATCAGCCATAAGGTCAGTCACATACATTTAACACCTCAGTTGCCGTGGTCAATTGTTACCACGGCATCTGAGCAGTTCAGATGCGGGCGCCGCACACTCTCGTGCCCATAACAGCGTTCGCCGGCTGAGATGGGGAAGCTGTAATATGTTGATGGCTCGGCGGCCTCAAGCAGGCTCCGATACCCGTTACTGGTTTATTGAATACAGGCTTGCAGGTGGCAGATCTGTATTGTAATACATTGAATGGTGTGTTCGGTGATGGATATATACCCATCCCTGAATACAATTGTCTGAAAGTAAAAAAAAAAATTATTTAACAAAAAGTGATCAAAAAGTCACACACACTTCAAAATGGAATCACTGAATAGTAGAGATCGCCCTGCAAAAATGAGTCCACAGCTCCGTACACGTAACTACAAAAAAGTTATAGGGGAACAGCATATGGCAACAAAAAAAGAAAAAACGAATTTGTTTTCAAGGTTTTAAATTCTTTTTTTTTTTTTTGTATTAAAACGCAAGAAAAACTATATAAATGTGATATCGCCGTAATTGTACTGACCCGGAGAATTAAAATAACAGGTCATTTTTATCGCATAGAGAACACCATAAAACTGTGGCGGAATAGCATTTTGTTTTTCTTGAATTGTACCCCAATTGGAATTTTTCTCCTGCTCCCTGCAGGATGCAATATTAATTGGTGCAATTAGAAAGTACAACTTGTCCCGCAAAAAAACAAGCCCTCATATGGCTATGTGAACAGAAAAATAAAAAAGTTATGGCTCTTGGAAGGCGGGAATGAAAAACAAAAATGGAAAATCGCAGGGACGTCTAAGGGTTAAGAGTAAAGGAAAATAAATGGCAGTTACACTTTAAGCTTAGAAAGAATGTCTAGACCTGCACCAGATTTATCACAGTGGCTCAAGCTGGATGATAAACCTGGTGCAAGGACAGACACTTTTCACTGACTCTAAACCAACTAATTGATTGGTCTACTTCAATTTTGGCACAAAATGATGCATCTTGGGCCCACCCCCTTTTTTCCAAAGCTCAGCAGTAGTGTTGATCGAGCACCAAAGTGCACCTCGGGATGCTTGGGTGCTCTACCGAACACCAGAGCACAATGGGAGAACCAGAGCATTAAACCAGGCTCTGAAGCACAGGAAAGGGTCACAAATTGATGGAAACACCACTGAAATGGTTCGGGAACAGCATGGGGAGGATGTCCGGGTGCATCTTGGACTCCCAGGTCGCTGCTGGGAACGATGTTGTCCGAGTAGTATGCCGCTTTTACAGTAGTACACCCTTTATTACACATAAAGGAGGGCATCATACATACCCTTGAAAATTATGATTGATGGCCTGCTGGTGACCCTCAAAAACATTAGGAGCAAGGGCCTGCTGATCTGACCATCTAAAACATTAGGGGCGAGGGCCTGCTGTTGATCTGACCATCTAAAACATTAGGGGCGAGGGCCTGCTGTTGATCTGACCATCTAAAACATTAGGGGCGAGGGCCTGCTGTTGATCTGACCATCTAAAACATTAGGGGCGAGGGCCTGCTGTTGATCTGACCATCTAAAACATTAGGGGCGAGGGCCTGCTGTTGATCTGACCATCTAAAACATTAGGGGCGAGGGCCTGCTGTTGATCTGACCATCTAAAACATTAGGGGCGAGGGCCTGCTGTTGATCTGACCATCTAAAACATTAGGGGCGAGGGCCTGCTGTTGATCTGACCATCTAAAACAGGCATGCTCAAGCTGCGGCTCAGCTGTTGCAAAACTACAACTTCCAGCATGCCCGAACAGCCTACAGCAGGGCATTGTGGGAGTTGTAGTTTTACAACAGCTGGGCCGCAGGTTGAGCATGCCTGATCTAAAACATTAGGGGTGAGGGTCTGCTGCTGAGCTGACCCTCTAAAACATTAGGGGCGAGTGTCTGCTGCTGATCCGACCATCTAAAATATTAGGGGCGAGGGCCTGCTGGTGACCCTCTAAAACATTAGGGGTGAGGGTCTGCTGCTGAGCTGACCCTCTAAATCATTAGGAGTGAGGGTCTGCTGCTGAGCTGACCCTCTAAAACATTAGGGGTGAGGGTCTGCTGCTGAGCTGACCCTCTAAAACATTAGGAGCGAGGACAGCCTAATAAGCATGTTGATATGATGGAGGAGGAGGACAAGAAAAGGAAGATTGAACCATATATCCTTTTTTGTGGTGGAAGGGGTACATGGGAATACAGTGTATTCAGTACATTATAAACAACACATTTAAAGTGCCTTTATGTTCAGCTGCTTTCCTCTGGTGGAGTAGAGAAGTCAGGGGCAATCCAGGCCTTGTATTTTGATTAACCTGTTAGCATTTTCAGTTGACAGGCGGATGCGCTTATCAGTTATTATGCCCCCAGCAGCACTAAATACCCGCTCTGACAAAACGCTGGTGGCGGGGCAGCCCAGCACCTCCAAGGCGTAGAGCGCCAGTTCGTGCCAAGTGTCCAGCTTGGCCACCCAATAGTTGTAAGGCACTGATTGAGGACGCTGACACGGTCTGCTACGTACTCCTTCACCATCTTCCAAAACTTTTCCCTCCTTGTGACTCTAGGCCGTGAATCACCGTGAGGGTGCTGGCAGGGTGTCATGAAACTGTCCCAGGCCTTGGAGAGTGTTGCCCTACCTCTGTTGGAACTGCCCAAGGAACTACGTACTCTGCCGCCAGCATTGTCAGCTGGAAATTTTTGGAGCAATTTTTCCACAAGGACCAACTGTTATTGCACCATTTTGCTAGTCCTCTCCACCACAGGAATGAGAAATGAGAAGTTCTCTTTGTAACGGGGGTCGAGAAGGGTGAACAACCAGTAATCGGTGTTGGCCAAAATGCGTATGACGCGAGGGTCACAGGAAAGGTAGCATAACATAAAGTCAGCCATGTGTGCCAGAGTCCCACAAGACTTCGCTGTCCTCATCAGGAAGATGACTCTCGACAGATGGAATAAAACTTCCATGGGTACTACCCTCTGTAGCGGAGACAACCGTCTCCTGCTCCTCCTCATCATCATCCAATTCACGCTGAGAAGACGAACTGAGGGTGGTCTGGCTATCGCCCTGTGTACGGTCTTCCCCGATTTCCACCTCCTCCACATGCAAAGCGTCCGCCTTCATTGTGAGCAGTGAGCGTTTCAGTAGACACAGAAGTGGGATGGTTACTCTGATAATAGCGGCATCGCTGCTCACCATCTGTGTTGATTCCTCAAAGTTGCGTAAAACCTCACAGAGGTCAGACATCCATGCCCACTCGTCGCTTGTGAAGAGTGGAAGCTGACTGGAAAGGCGACGACCATGTTGCAGCTGGTATTTCACTACTGCCGTCTGCGGCTCACAAAGCCTCGCTAACGTGGAATGTGGAGTTCCAGAGCGTGCTCACGTCGCACAACAGTCGGTGAGCTGGCAACTGCAAGCGCTGCTGCAACATTGCCAGACTGGCGGCAGCTGTAGATGACTTTCGGAAATGGTCACACACGCAGCGCACCTTCACCAGTAGCTCAGGCAAATTGGGGTAGGTTTTAAGAAACCGCTGAACCACTAAGTTGAACACGTGGGCTAGGCATGGTATGTGTGTGAGCTTGCCGAGCTCCAAAGCCTCCACCAAGTTACGGTCGTTATCAGACACAACCATGCCTGGTTGTAGGTTGAGTGGCGAGAGCCACAGCTCAGTCTGGTCCCTTATGCCCTGCCACAGCTCTGCTGTGGTGTGCTGTTTGTCACCTAAGCAAATTTGTTTCAGCACGGCCTGTTGCCGCTTCCCCGCTGCAGTGCTACACTGCTTCCAGCTATTTACTGATGGCCGACTGGTGCTGTAAGATGAGAATTCAGAGGTGGAAGTGGAGGAGGAGGAGAAGGGGGGGTTGCAGCCACTAATGTAGGTGGTGGCGGAAATCCTGATGGAAGTAGGGCCCGCAATCCTTGGCGTTGGTAGCACCCTTGCCATTCCAGGGTACGACTTGCTCCCGCCCTCCACAATGACGTTCACCCAGTGTGCCCCCAGGGAAATGTGGCGTCCCTGGCCAAAAGCACTTGTCCATGTGTCAGTCGTTAAGTGGACCTTCCCAATAACTGCGTTGGTCAGGGCACAGGTGATGTTACGGGACACATGCTGGTGTAAGGCGGGGACGGCACACCCGGGAAAAATAGTAGCGGTTGGGGACTGAGTAACGAGGGATGGCTGCCGCCATCAGGCTGCGGAAAGCCTCAGTGTCCACAAGCCTAAATGGCAACGTTTCCAGGGCCATGGAATTTGGAATGGTGCGCATTTGGTGCTATGGCCTGTGGGTGGGTGGCTGGGTATTTGCACTTTCGTTCAAAGCCCTGGGGGTATGGACATCTGTACGCTGCGCTGGGACACAGACAGGGGACAGGGGATTGGCCAGCACGTAACACAGTGGAAAAGGAGGCAGTGGTGTAACCCGCAGATGCTGATTGTGGACATAGGCATTCGGCCCACCTATTAGGTGCTTTGATGCCATGTGGCGGATCATGCTGGGGGTGGTAAGGTTGCTAGAGTTCACGCCCCTGCTCATTTTGGTACGGCACAGGTTGCAAATTACAATTCTTTTATCGTCTGCACTTTCATCAAAAAAGCGCCAGACCTACCCCTTGGCAAGGGAGATTGCTGCAAGGGGGTGCTCCGGGGAACAGTTGCGGGCCTGTTTGGTGTGGCCCGCCTTCTCCCTTGCCACCCCACTACCTCTTCCAGCCTGTTGCGGTGCTGCGGATCCCTCCCCATCTGTACTGCTGTCCTCGCTCGGCTTGCCACCTTCCCAGGTTGGGTCAGTGATTTCATCGTCCACCACCTCCTATTCCACTTCCTCACTCTGGTCATCCTTCTGACTTGTTGACCTAACAAGAACCTCACCTATTGACAACTGTGTTTCATCATCATCATTCACCTTGTGAAACTCTAATTGCTGTTCCCCACCGTCATCTTCTGACTGTGGATGCTCAAGAGTTTCCGCCCCATGTCAAGCGTATAAGAAAAAAGTGTAAAGACCTATGGCCCTGATTTATCAAAACTAAAAGGAAACTGGCTTAGTTGCCAATAACAACCAATCACATTCTAGCTTTCATTTTCCAAAGGAGCTCTGAAAAATGAAAGGTGGAATCTGATTAGTTGATATGGTTAACTAAGCCAGTTTTTGTTTGCACCAGTTTTGATAAATATCCCCCTATATGCGCCAAATTGCACCAATTTGCACCACTTTTTTTAGACAGATTTGTGGTGCAGACATATTAGTAAATCTGGGCCTGAGTCTTTAATATGATTGGATGGTATCTGCAAGTGCTCTAGTTTTTTGTTTTTTCAATTTTTTTTCATGTCTCTCATTTTATATTAAAAATGTGGGTCCTATTATGGTATTAGAACCTGGGCCACCAGAGGATCCTCTGCCAGTCCGACCCTGTGCTCTGTGCACGTTCCTTTCTTGGCTGTGGTAAATTATGAAGTACCAAACAAACAGATTGGGGGTTTTCTTAATTGTATTTATCAGTAAAGTTATCATCTGCCAATATTTGATTAGTAATATTACAAATGTATATATCTGTGCAGGCCTTTTTTTCCCACCAGGACTGGGAAGTATGGTGGAGGCATACTATTTTTTCATCTGGTAGAAATGTTCAGTGAGCTGCCTTGTTTACTCAGATTCTTTAGGGAATAAATGGTCTCAGCTCTTTAGTTTTATTAGATAAAATTTCCCTTTTTTCCTGAAAGTGATCTCTTAGGGAGGCTCCAGAGGGAAATGAAGCATAAAAAGGTAGCAGAATATAGAGTTAGTCTTCTAGACATTGCATTTTTAACAGTTCCTGCGTTTTATATTAGATATCATTTAGATTAAGGCCTTTTTTTGCAACCTAATTTACCTTCTACTGTATTCTGAGCTTGACACATCTGCACCTCATTTGTTTAAAGGACTTAATGAGAAACTTCAAACAGTTTACATGTCAATTACAAAGAAAGTAAGGTTTTTACAGTTCCAGTAATCTGCCCACATTGCAGATCACAACATGATTCCAGGTGGGCATAACTCAAGACAGATGACATTCCAGGGGCACAAAGAGCTGATATATTCTTAACATTAACAAGAATTCGGGTCATTTTTGGGGATATTTGTTACATATTATTTATGCAAATACTTTATTTGTGGCCTCTATTGTATATGTGGTTTTGTCTCTCTATTATGAGAATGTCATTGGAAAAGAAAATGTAGATTTTTAGATGTGTCGAAAAATATGAGAAGCTTTCAGTCTTTGGATGTCAATAATATTGGTTCTTATCACTGACAGGAAGCCGAGAGGAAAAGGAAGATTGACTGAAACATATGTACAAGTATAGTAGAAAACTGCTTAAGACTAACGTTAAAACCATCCGGCAGGCTGTTCCAGCAGAGCAACAGTCTGCCGGAGTTCATCGTATCCGGCATTGCCGTGCCTCCGGTTTTTGTCCGGCTGGATCCCCTCCGGGTCCCATTATAGCCATTGGGCTCTGTCAAGGAAAGGCAGTTTCTGGCTGTTCCTCTACCGGAAGAGCCTGCTGGATGGTTTTCACAAGTGTGAAACTACCGTAGCCTAACTTTTCTTCATCATACATTGATTAAAGAGCATGTCTAATTGAAATGTAAAAATGGCCACATCTTTTTTATATTTTTTCATGTACACAGATATTGGCGTCTTTCTGTCTTGTCATGGCAGCCATTTATGTAAAAGTGGTAACAGGAAGTGAAGCCATATTAATTCTCCGTAACAATCCATTCTCTGTTTTTAGTCGTATCAACAGCAAGTGATATTAGTTTTTGTTGTTGTTGTTGTTGTTGTTGTTGTTCTTTAAGACTCAGTAAAAAGCTGGTATGGACTTACAGCAAACCATACTGCTCATATTATACATGATCTGATAATTCAATCAGTGTTTCTGAGTATGTCATATACATTCCCTTTTCACTGAAATGTTACGCTTGCTCTTCTAAAGTTAGGTTCACATTTGCGGTGGAGGTTCCGTCAAAAACACTGGATAACGTAAACCGGCTGGATACCGTTATAGTGTATAGGATCCAGCACTGCGTTTTTTTCTGTCCCTATGCCTGAATGTAACATTATTGATGTTAATTGCACTGATAGTGCCAGCCATAGGTCATATCCCGCTAAGCTTCTTTGGGCCTTGCCAAGAAGTAAGCTGTTCACATGGGACTGGTTTTATACAGTTTCCACTTTGCAGTACTTTTACTACAATGTAAAACATCTGGATATTTTAACATAAAATTTAGGTTTATGAAATGTGGAATTCACAGCATGCTCTGTAAACAGGGATAGATACAAAGCATAACTCCGATTTATCTTCTCATCAGTGGGGAAGTGGCTATTCACAAGTTAAAATAGAAATGTATCAAATATTTTTATTGGAGAAGAAATTGCAACTGTTCATTTTGATTGGATAAAGCCGCTGGAATATTTCTCCTCAGTTGCGGTAAAGTGGATGTTTCATATTACCGTTCTGCCTCCACCATGGTGGACAACCGATTCCCACTCCCCTCAAAGTAGAGGTTCCAGCAAAAGTGTCCCTCCAAAAGTAAAAACTAGTTTGCTGATGGCCTGTCCTCAGGACGTAAATGGGAACTGCGCCGCAGTTTCTAGCTGCGACCGTTAGGCTAGGTCTACACGGCAACAATGGTCGCCGCCAGGATCGCTGAGTAGTGGTGATCCCATAGAAACGAAGGGGATCTCTGCGGCAGTCGCAAGAAACCCAGCCATGTTGGATTTCACCGCTACTCGCCTATCCTGGCAGCGACAGGTGTTGCTGTGTAGCCCTAGCCTAACACAGTGGATAGAGTTTGTGTAATTCCGGAGCAACACTGTAACCGCTAATCACAGAGGTGAGGTGTTGGACCCCCACCTATCCCGAGGATATGTCATCAATATCCAAATCCTGGACAACCCATTAAATGTGCATCATTTAAGGAGCATCATCTTTTCATGTGGTTTGGTAAAGGTGGGCCTGTCTTAGAAGGGTCTTTTCCAGTGGCCTTCAAACAGCTATGATGGTTCCCTGCGCTATATGACAACAAGTCGGAGAGCTCTAGGGGTATGTACACACCTGGCAGATATGCCGCCTGATCTACAGCGTTATATAATACCCGAAAAAATAGATTAGATTTTAAGTGTAAATTGACCTGCAGTGTGCACCTGACCTCTGCAGCATATCCATTTTATGCTGCGAATTTCCTCTGCAGATTTTACCCTTTACAGTGGAGAAGGTGAAATCCACAGCCATTTTCACAGCAAAAACCACATGTAATTCATACTGGAATTTTTTTGCCATGGATCTGCAGCAGACTTTTCTGCTGTATGGACATATTCTAAAAGTAAGGCTACTTTCACACTTACGTTTGGTGCAGGTCCGTCATGGATCTCAGGGGTGTGGAAATCGTATCGCCTGATGCCCGGGACATTCAGTTCCGGGTGCTGGGCAGGTAGTTTGTTGAGTAGCTTAGCCCTGCTGCGGGCAAGTAGTGATGTCTGGTTAATGAACGAATCGTTCTTTTGAATCGATTCATTTCACTGAACCGGAGGAGTCGATTCATCTGACTGAGCTGATCCGTTTAAAACCGCTCAGTCAGATAGCGCAGCAATAGCAGAGACGCTGGCAGCAGGGAGGAGTGGAAGCCAGCCCCGCCCCTCCCCGCCCTGCAACCAATCAGAGCTGAGGAAGATTTGATTCATGAATCGGTTCTTTTAAATGAACTGATTCAAATGAACCGATTCATGTAAAAGATCTGAACTTCTCATCTCTACGGGCAAGTAGCAGGGCTGAGATGGCTTTGTTTACCGGAGCAGTGGACGCAGTGGATCGGCGACGAGCTGGGGGCGTGGAGCGGCAGTGACCGAGCAGTGACGCAGCTGCGGTGACAGAGTGGGGAAGGGGGGTAGTGACAGCGTGGGGAAGAAGAAATGACAGAGCTGGAGCGGTGGAGCAATGAAAGGTTCTGTCACGTCTCCGGCTCGGGGGGAGGAGCAGTTACAGAGCCTGGGGCATTAATAGAACTCTCAACTCTGCCAGCATCCCTCAGAGGACCCCCTTTCTGCAGGTGTTGTCAAACTGGGAAGGTGAGGGGGGTCCTTTCCATGCCACATCAGCAGCTAATTTGCCTAAACCACCTAGAGGTACGGGTAGTAATGTGCTAAGAGCAAGAGTGTGCACTAAACTAATTGCTGTGATCACATTAAGGCCTCGTTCACACCGGCAGTGCGTTACAGCCTGATTCTGTCCAGAATGCACTGCACCACATTATGCCTGCGGTCCAGTCCAAACCAACTGCTGCAAGCAGCATTTTGACCGGACCTCAGGCATATTTGTGCCTTGCGATCCTGTGCATCCGATCGCCTGCGGCTGTGGCTACGGTGCCATTCACTTCGTCACGCCCCCTCCTGCCCCACAACATAGTGAGTCGGCCGCGATGTAGTGCATTCTGGACAGAATCATCTGGTGTGAACGAGGACTAAACTCAGTCATTTCACACCACAAAGACTGGAACGCAAGCCGGCCACCTTCCTGCATAAGGTTTTGATTTAAAATAATTTTTTTGTATCAGGACAAGTAGATTGTCATGAGGGACAAGTAGATCGAGCCCCCGCTTTAGTCCTTCGACAAGTATTTTATTTTTTATTTTTTTTATTTCCACACCCGTGGATCTGCACAGACGGATCCGTTCAGATAATACAACCGTCTGCATCCGTTCAGAACGGATCAGTTTTTATTATCTTTAAAATAGCCAAGACGGATCCATCTTGAACACCATTGAAAGTCAATGGGGGACGGATCCGTTTTCTATTGTGTCATAGAAAAAGTATCCGTCCCTATTGATTTACATTGTGTGTCAGAACGCATCCGTTTGGCTCAGTTCCGTCAGATGGACACCAAAGTGCTGCAGACAGCGTTTTGGTGTTCGCCTCCTCAGCGGAATGGAGACAGAACGGAGGCAATCTGATGCATTCTGAGCGGATCCTTTTCCATTCAGACTGCATTAGGGCAAAACTGGTCCGTTTTGGACCGCTTGGGAGAGCCCTGATCGGATCTCACAAAAACGGAAAGCCAAAACACCAGTGTGACAGTAGCCTTATAATCATCTCATTTGGTTATTTTCTGCTTTGATGTTCCCTAGAGAATGCATTACTAATACTATACAGTACCATAAGCAGGCTAAGTATTTAAGATAACGGATTGCTCCGGATCGTTGCACGTTTGAGGTGATGTGGAGGTACTCGTGTTCCAGTTTTGGAGGGAAGACCTCTCTAGTATGGACTGACATGTAGCACATGGCTTAGTAAAGTTAAACACGACCTATAAAAGTCAATCCAATATACCCCGCTGCTCAGTGGTGATATTATTACTATTCTTTACAAAACCAGCCAGACAGTTCCTGCCATGAGACAATAATTAATTCACTTTATAAACCGCTTCTCATTAAAGTGCATGTAATTAAGTGACATGTTTATTAAATCCACAATAATGCAGCGAACCATATGCAGTTATTTTATGACTTTTTAAACCTATATGGGGTCTGCTGTATATGCACCCATTACTGAATTCTAGTTAAGACTTCAATGTACTGACAACACTACCCCTTGGATATAAAATAACTAGTGCTGATAAAAACCAGTCGGCTCTTGGCTCTCATTTTACCAGTGTGGGCTGGAAAATTAAAGAACCACTCTAATTGGTGAGTATGAGCAACAGCATCTCCTTGTATCTGCCGTTTGTTATGCATTAGGCCCAATAATAATCACAACCCACGTCCAAAAAAGATAAAATGTCCTCCGCTATTAGGGCGCAGGCGCAGGAATGTGTGCGCCTCCTGCCCGTGCTGCCGACTGCAAATAGCGGAGCGGACGCACAGACCAAAATCCCTCAGAAGCGCTCCGTAGAGCTTTCGCTCTGCACCGCTCCCTGTCTTTGCGGATTGCAGACCCATTCAGTGTGTTGCGTTTCCATCTGGTATTACATAGAAGAACATTTGCAACATTTTTATGAGCAAGGAGCAGACCTTGTAAACTGCTCCAAAATCTGGCACAATCTGGTGGATCCAGTTTCTGCACCTAGCTCACCAAGTAATGTGGCTTTACAGGTGAGGGGCCATGGCCTGAGATCTACCACATTACATCAGAATTGAGCCACAAATCTGCCATAGAATTCTGTCTCAAGCTAAACAAACCAAATAAAGTTAGAGAACGGTGTCTAGCCCTGAACATGAGTTCCTGTGATCTCTTCACTTTCCTGTCAAAGTTAGTTCTGTTACTCCAAAGGCTGTGCAAGGAACCTAAATTCTAATGTAAAAAGGCTGCTAGTCCTGGAAAGTTACCAAAAGCAGCCTCAGTCCTAGTTCAGACCTCACCATCCATCACCATGGACCACAATGTAGTCTTTATCCCCTGGCACATAAATCTCCCGTCACTGGTCATGCAGCTTGCAAGTTTTTGACATTACTTGTTTTTGTTCCCCCCCCCCCCCCCCCCCTACTTTAGCTTATTCCCCTGAGTGTGATGTAATGGTAGAGCCAGCGCTGGTATTAGGTGGGCTTTGTAGTGGGAGTAGACTATATGCAGCATATCCAGTTTTCTAACGGGTGGCACTTGTGCACACAGTGCCATTCACACAGGGCGATTTGTAGGGCGGCTTTACCTCTGCCACTATTTCTGTACAAAGGCCACACATTCATTCCCTATGGGACTGGTGGAAATATTCCAGCGGGCCCATAGAGAATGCATTGAGCGGCAGGTGGATAGATTTATGCTATCTAGGTTTAAGACCATATTAATAAACCTGCTTCATTGTTCCTAACATTTTGTGTTACGGAGCCAATAGGCACTCCAAGTAGCATCATTTTCTCCCCTACGGAATTCAAGTAGAGAAAATCATGATTTTTTATTTTTTTTGCTCACGTGTTCAGTATGTGATAAAAAAAGAAACCTCTGTATGCCTCCATATGAAATCCGAAGCACATGTTGGTACTTGGGTGGCGTTATTGCATATAACAGCTTTGTGCATGAGGCCTTAAGATAGAATCCTTTTAAACCAGGTATGCTGCATGGTAGGGTGATCATGGTTCTAAAACAAGCCGTTTCTTGCTGCAATCTGTATTACCGTTGCAGATAAATGATTATTTTTGTTTATATGCAAATGAGGTGTATGCTCACTGCTCCAATACTTGGCCCTGTGGCAGCAGTACTATAGACACATGCGCAGTGAAGATCTCATGTGTCATCCCAGCACTGGGATCTGCGCTGGCACATGATGAACCGTACCCAGCAGTATACCTGGTTTAATAGGGTTGATCATGATGACAGATATATGTAAAGTAGAACTGGCTTAGTTGCCCATAGCAACCAATCAGCTTCCACCATTCATTTTTGACAACGCCTTTGGAAAATGAAAGGTGGAATCTGATTGGTTGCTCTGGGTAACTAAGCCAGTTCTACTTTACACCAGTTTGATAAATAACCCCATACATTCTTGTGTAAGGTCAGACGAACAGGTAGTATTGAAAGTGCTTTGGCATCTGACTTGATGACATTTTTGAGTAGAATAATATAAGAACATTTATTATAATCAGGGTGTCCTAGTTTAATTTTTTTTTTAGGCATGGCAAGGTATTGAAATAATAAAAAAAAAATATATATTTATTATCCAAATCCTCTCCATTCTGTTGTGGCGACCAATATATGACTGCTGCAGCCAATCATTGACCTCAGTGGTATATGGCGCAAGACGGCTAAGGCCATACAGGCACATCACCGCTGCAGCTGTGAAAACAAAGCTTTTTAGGGAAGATCGTAAGAGTTCAGAAGGATGAGTATAACTTTTTTTTAGTATGCGATTGTCCTCATTTTTGTAACGCATCTGAATGAAAACTGTTTTCCAAACCCCGGCGTTCCTCTATTAAGCTTTATTCATATGTCAGTGTTCCAGCATCATGTGCTGTATGTGTTCTTCACTGACAGCACGCGTCCTCATTCATACTATTCACACATCAGTGTTTTAGCGCGGTCCGTGGGTCCGTGTTTTTAGCATGGATGCATGCTCTATTTTGTCCGTGTTCACGGATCCATCACGCCCATTATAGCCTATAGGTCCGTGAAAACCACGGATCATTAGGAAGAGTGCCTTGAAAATGATTTTTCAGCTGTTCAGTGAAACCTGGATGGCACACGGATCCATCACGGAGGCAACGCTGACCACCTTTTCACAGATTTAAGCACGGACATGTGAATGAGGCTTTATGGAGCTATTCTATTGCAGAACCTCATAATTATACAGCACTGGCTTCAATGGAGAAACCGGCCGAGTTGATTCTTAGAGAAGACGTGGCTGGCTATATGGTATTCGGATATTATATATTTTTTATGGTTTTCATTTATCTTTTTATTGTTGTTGCTGGTAGCATAGTTGGCAGGTAGCTGCAAACATAATATGGTCACTAGATGAAAGCGAACCATGTCTTCAATAGGAGGAGACTTAAAGGGAACCTGTGATCATGAACATGCAAGTCAAGCAGGCAGTATATTATAGAGCAGGAGGAGCTTGGTGTATAGTTTTATGGGAAAAGATTCAGTTTAACTTGTAATTTATACATTTTAAATCTCTGCTCTTCCTATGCCGCGTAGTTATGGGGGTGGAGCTACTCAGTGATTGACAGCTGTCCCTATATAAATGTGTACACAGAGATGGCTGTAAATACATGGTCACAGCATAGATTTAAATGGATAAATTACAAATTTTACTAAATCTTTTCCCAATCTGCTCAGCTTTTCCTGCTCTATAGCCTGGAGACTGCACTGCATTTCATGGTAGCAGATTCTCTTTAAAGGGGCGCTCCCATCTTGCTGGGAAATACTGTATGATCCATGGTGGGCCGACATCTGGGGGAAATCCCCTTAACATTCTTGAGAACTTTCTTAATTGAGGTCAGAGAAGATGAAATGGCACTGCCAAGGAGCTTGTTGTGGGCTGGATTTGGAATGCAAGCCTTTTTCTGTGACACCTCTTTTCATCGCGTTGACCTGTCCCTGTTTTTCAGGTTTCAGATCTTGTTGTTCCCACTTTTATTACAAACAGATGCCGTTCCAAGTAGGAAACTCTGGGATAAAGGGGTTTCTACCGTGGACATAATTTTATATCCCTTTAACGTAAACCCAAGTGGAATGTGCTGCTGATTCACACGTCTGCGGACTCGGTTCATGCTACAGACAGGACGACTTAAAATAGATTGACTAATGAGCCAATTACCGCGCACACTTCTTTGTTGCGTTCTGCATTTGTCTTCCTCGCTTGTTCAGCACTTTGAAGTAGAACTGTGATGAAGCCGGCAAACTGTTCCTAAGGCGGCACGCCATTGTGTGGGGAATAATTGGTGAATTATGTTGATTATTCTCTTCAGTGTGTGCACGCCTGGAAAAGTGTCAGGACACAGACATTTACTATGACGCTGCTGTTTGCATTCTTTTTTTTTTTTTTTCAGGAAGATTGTTTGAAAACCCCTCTATCTTCTTTCACAGTCACAGCCAACATTTACCGGCGGGGTGCAGTAACAGTAGCTGGCCATTTTGTGGCCTGGTAATATTTATCTGTAGTTTGAAGTGTACCTTGCAATCTGCCAGTAATGTAGATTAGCTCTGGCACTACCAACTCTTTAGCTTCAAATATGGACATGATTTGAAAGCACAGGCAATGGGACAGCTGCTTTTAATTAAACAGGAAGTAGTTGAATAAATTACCATCTGTTCATTTTTAGTTGGAAGGCCACTGTACGGCTTTATATTTAAAAAAAAAAAAAAAAAAAACAGCATTGGATGACTGTAATCCGGAGCCAATTGTAAATGACCCAATTTGCAAAAACTACACCTGCTCTTGTTTGATACTTGCCACCAACTTGGGGCGTTGAATGCTTAATGCCAATTTTCCCATCTTATTTTCCAATCAGGCTAAATTGAAGGTGACTTACACACTTTCCTTAAAATGTTTTATGTTTTTTTTTTTTGCTTAAATTCTGCCGAGTGCAGTCTTGGGATTTGCCACTAGATGGCAGTCCTAGCTTAACTCATGGCTGGACCTGCTGAAAACGAAAAAGTCCTTGAAAGTGTTCTTGGTCCTTTCCAGCGAGCTTTGATGCCGCTTTATCTCAAATGATAACAGTGCACTGATTTTATTTTTAATAGCTTCGGGGCAGACTTACTCACAAAATAATGAAAGAATGAAACTGTATCTCTCTTTCCCCATGGGTTTTCACATATTTTTACCCATGGCCAGAGTAAATAGAGAAAATGTTTATTTTAGCAAATTCTGCATTTATCAAATAGTTGGCAGACTAGCCTGAAAAACTAACATCAGATATCACACAGCAGACACATTTCTTATTGCTTAAGCAAATAGAACTTTACAGAAAACAAGCCGTGTCTATACGCGATGGATATCAACCCCATTTTAATTACCTTGGGCACATGAGAAGTGTCATGACAGTTTGCACTCTAATGCATGCAGCTTGTATATGGAAACTGCAGCGATGCAGAATTACCGTATGTACCTTCCGAATTGATTCATTTCAGAAACCTTTTTAAAGAGTGCAGTCCATTCCAAGCGTGCTAAATGCCAATGCTGTTAACAAAATAGCTGGTGTTTGCATTTATGTTACTGTCACTTTAAACAGGTGTTATCCAACCCGTGGCACAGGGCCGTGCATGATGTGACCATACCACCCATAGAATCCAGATCACTGGCTCCTGGCATGAGGCACGTATAGCAGTTACAGCAGCACCAGATGACAGCTACTTCACCGTTCACATTTGTAAGTCTTGCTCTGTAATTGGTTAAAACATGTTATAAATACAGCATTTATTCAGCATTTATATCTTTTGGATTACTTTTAATTACATTCACTTGACTGGAGCTATCTCTCCCTACACAACGGGTGGACATGAGTGGCGATGTCCAGATAAATTGCCTACTGGAGCCCTAGGTGATTAGCGTGGGTCCCAGACAGTGGGTTACCACCGATCACATGCCATCATTTCTCATGGATGGACTATAACAGTAGTGCGTTATATTCGTTGCAGCCCAGTCCTGGAAAAGAGTCACAGGCTGCCGGAGAAGAGTCCCAGTTATTCATGTGTTCCTGCTCTCTGTGCCCCCCTGTCCATCATCAGCAGGGGTGTGGGGATAGCAGGAGCTCATCAGTAACTGCCCGGGCTGCAATCATTATAATGCAGGTTCTCAGCAACTACTTAGTTGTAGCTCATGAGTGACCCACCTCAGAAATTAGTAAGGCTACTTTCACACTTGCGGCAGAGAGATCCGGCAAGCAGTTCCGCCGCCGGAACTGCCTGCCGGATCAGGCAAAACGTATGCCAACTGATGGCATTAGTAAGACTGATCAGGATTATGATCAGTCTTAAACATGCCTGATCAGTCGAAAAAATGCATTGAAATGCCGGATCCGTCTTCCGGCAAAAACGGATCCGGCATTAATTTTTTTCACCTTTTTTTCAGTCTGCGCATGCGCAGGCCGGAAGGACGGATCCGGCATTCCGGTATTCTAAATGCCGGTATCCGGCACTAATACATTCCTATGGGAAAAAATGCCGGATCCGTCATTCAGGCAAGTCTTCAGTTTTTTTCGCCGGAGATAAAACCATAGCATGCTGCGTTTTTCTCTTTTGCCTGATCAGTCAAAACGACTGAACTGAAGACATCCTGATGCATCCTGAACGGATTACTCCCCATTCAGAATGCATAAGGATAAAACTGATCAGTTCTTTTCCGGTATAGAGCCCCTGTGTCGGAACTCAGTGCCGGAAAAGAAAAACGCAAGTGTGAAAGTACCCTAAGTCTGTCGCCACTTCATGCTCAGATAACCCCTTTCAATTGCCCTATTAGGACATGCAAATTTTCCAGACTCTTAAGCGATGCAGAAAATTTTTGGTTTAAAGGGGTTGTCTCACTTTTACGTGTGGCATTTATCATGTAGAGAAAGGTAATAGAAGGCACTTACTAATGTATTGTTATTATCCATATTGCTTCCATTTTTCCATCATATTATACACTACTCGTTTCCCTGGTCAATCCATCAGCGGTGGTCGTGATTGCACACTCTAGGAAAAAGCACCAGCCTCTTTGGTGGCCAGGCACGGACATTGCTTCTGTATTGCAGGTTAGTCGTAACCATGGAAACGAGCAGTATATAATGTGATGGAAAAATGAATCCAGCCAGCAAAGGAGGCAATATGGACAATCACGATACATTAGTAAGTGGCTTGTATTAACGTTCTCTACATGACTCCCTTGCTTACAAGACGCCCCAGCAGCTGATCCCTGCAGTTCAAGTCTATATACTTATTTCGTAGTACTCTGATGATGCAATGTGCCCAGAGGATTAAGACTGAATCCTGTTTCCCTGAATGTGCGCGTTGCTTTGGGATTTGTGCTCATCTTTGTGGGAACAGGCAGCAAGGACATCTTATTGCATGCCTGTGGCCACCTTTAGACAGCGTCCATTTTGCTCTTGGCTGAGGAACGGTCTTTCTCGTAGACACATATGTCTCCACCGGTACATACCAGAGGAAAAGGTTTATTGCTGGTTTTATTTCAGTATCTGGTATAAATAAACGTGTGATAAATGTATAAACCTGTTCGTTTGTACATCTTCTTATGTCATCTGGCCACATAGCTTGATAAGTTAGCATTTGGCAATGGGCTGTAGGAAACAATTTGGATACAAGATGTATCCGTCGTAAAAATGTGATGTATGTAACCATGGTTACAAGTGAGCCAGCTCCTGGGGGTAATATCTCCAGTAATGGCAGCAGATTTTTTAACATTCATGCAGTGAGCATATGTGTAAAGTAGGGTCCTTGCATTAAATTGGTTTAATGCTGTCCGTTTCATAGATACGAGCAGCTTTTAAAAGAAGTTGCTTAATCTTCCAGGTAATATACAGAATATACAATTTTTTATTTTTTATTATAGCATAAAGCAAGACTTTTTTTTTCTTTAAAAAAGACAGAAAAGCCAACAGTTTCAGATGCAATGGGTCCATCACATATTCATGTAGTCCTCTGTGGGACTAATCAAGTAGATTGAAACAACAGCCCGGCTCTCTAGATTATAAACGTGAAGTCTACAGAAGCGGTGCGTTGTTTCATTTCTGTTATTTATGTATCCGTTGGGTACAACATGCCAGCCTTTACATCATTCTGGTGAGATACTTTTTGCATCTAAACAAGTGGATTGGTTCTTTGTATCCTTTCCAGGCAGATATGCACCAGGACCCATGAGGACGAGCACAGGTACTGTCTTTAAAGGAGTTTGTCTAGGCCTACCCTTAGGATTGACCATCAGTATGAGATCAGTGGGTGTCAAACTCCAGGGACTCTTCCCAATCAGCTGTTTAAAGGGGTTCCCAGTCATTGTTAATCAAGTATATTGCTGTACATTTTGTAAACATTTTTGTAACTTTTTGTCGAATAGGACTGAGCTGCAATAGCGGGCACAGACAAACAGCGTTGTGCCGGGTAAACAATGTGAAAGGGGCATGACGCCTGCTGGAGTACCTTCTCGCCTTCAGTCAGCTGAATGATATGGTTGTTGGGAGTCGGACCCCCCACTGATCTGATGGCGTATCCTGAGGTCTTAGGGTACTTTCACACTAGTGGCAAGGAACTCCAGCGGGTGAACAGCCTGCCGGATCCGTGCTGCCGCTAGTGCATGCCCCCCCGGACTACCGCTCCGGCCCCATTGGCTATAATGGGGGCAGGCTGGAGTTCCAGCGGCAGCATGCCGAGAGGTGGCCAGAATAAAACTACGACATGTTGTGTTACAGATAGGATATTTATAAGATTATTACTTTTATAAGAACACCTGTTTTCTTGAGTTATTCCTTAATGTGGAGGCCAAAAGTAAACTAATCTTGGTTCTTACTGTGTCCCTAGTGTTGATAAACCTGGACATTAGTACATAAGGACTGCAGATGGAATGCAGGTTTCTTAGTGACTACAAAAATGTAACTTTCACAGGCAAAGAGCATGTTGTACTTCAGAATGTGATGCTTTGATCTGCAGTCACTTCTGAAGGAAGGCTGCATCTTTTGGAGAAGACACATGGCTTTGCATCTGTGAAAACACAGCTGTATATAGCAAAACAAAGTACAATGGTTTTGCTGTGTCAGTGTTGTAGCCAGCCTTCACAAAATATTGTCTTTTGATAGATTTTTTCAGGCTCCGTTTATACCCTTGTTTACTGAAGTTCCTCCTTATTTTTTGAACTTAACACAAGGAGAATGAAATCCATATGTGGCATTCAAAGATTTAATTGTCGCCCGGCCAATGTGTACTTTTTTGAATTTCCCTTATCAAGATTTTTCTTTCTATTTTGAATATTGACTGAAAGGGATTTTTTCATGAAACAATAATTGGTTTCTGGCGCTATAAATGGCTAACAGTTCTGTTGTGTGAATGGCTATTTTTGTTAGTTTCATGACCAAAACTGTCAGGGCAGATGACAATGCCTCTATTCAGATGATTATCGCACATTATCAACAAATATATTTTATTATGGGCAAAAGTTTACTTGTAGCTAAATATTGTAAACCGCGCTTGAGTTTGCATTTGGAAATGTCTGCCTCTCCCTCGGTTGTATTGTGTTGAACTGCATATTTGCAGAATAAATGAGCCCTGAGCTATAGCTTGCTTTAGTTTGAGCTGATTATTCGTTTGTATCGCATATGGATTACTAAATACAGGTGAAACTCGAAAAATTAGAATATCGTGCAAAAGTTCATTTATTTCAGTAATGCAACTTAAAAGGAGTTGCATTAATGCAGCTTAAAATTTGAATATTGTGAAAAGGTCCAATATTCTGGGCTCAGTGTCACTCTAGTCAGCTAATTAATCCATACCCCCTGAGCAAAGGGGACCTGAGATTGTGACTTTTGGGGTTTCATAAGCTATAAGCCATAATCATCCAAATTATAACAAATAAAGGCTTGAAATATCTCGCTTTGCATGTAATGAGTCTATCTCACATTTGTTTCATCTTTTAAGTTGCATTACTGAAATAAATGAACTCTGCACGATATTCAAATTTTTCGAGTTTTACCTGTAATTACAATAATATGCCAATATAATTTATTTTAAAGACCTCTATTGATCGAGCATGTCTTATTTTGCTACTTGATTACTGATTGCTGTTGATAGTGGCATTGACAGCATTTAGTCTGGTATCATAGCGTTGAACTTGATGATTGTTGCCATTTGCACCTTATTTTATATCCTTTATGGTGGCTTCAAAAGCTGTTATTATTGCATACAGCAGGAAGTAAAACAAGACAACAGGAAGAAGTGCAGTGGAAGCAGATGAGAAGTGATTGCATGGCAGCCAGTAGTATATTCTCAGTCATTTGCCAAAAATGAGGACTATTACACTCAAAAATCCAGTTTTCTGCCATGAGCATGTTATAGGGCAGAAGGCAATGAGCAGATTGATATGTAGTTTTGTGGGAAAAGATTTTGTAATTTTAAATCTCTGCTTTGAGGTCACGGAGCTGGTCCTATCAGTGATTGACAGCTGTCTGTGTATACACCGTCATAGAGGGAAGGCTGTCAGTCACTAATAGGAGCAACTCCTTGACTTCAAAGAGCAGATAGTTAAATGAATACATTTCTAGTTTTATTGAATCTTTTCACCACAAACTATATATAAGTGTGCTCAGCTCCTCCAGCTCTATAGCATACTGCCTGCTACTCAAATGTTCAATGTGACTGGTTCTATTTAAATGGGTCTTAAAGGGCCACTTTAAGACACTCCTAAGGGTCATGGCTGATGTATATTTTAGGAGTATTCCCCAACCTCTACTCCAGGTGGAAGGTTCCAACATATGCAACTCTATAGCCATAGGGTGGGATACATTTGTAACACTTATTTTATGTGGTGGCCCATTTTTTCGGAGAGTGCGGCAGGCTATACTTTTCTATATAGCAAAAGAAATGTATGCTGATGCACACCAGCTTGACACTCTTTTGTAATGCTTTGGGTGGTTGGTGACCCGGTCCAGTGCATTCACCAAACATAAAGGGAAAAGGAACATGGCCTAACTTGGTAGTTCTCAAAGTTACCGATGGCATTCTCAGACATTGGAACAGTTTACACTTTGGGTGAAAACAATTTTGTTGTGAAAGTAGCAGTTTAACTCTAAGAGGCTGACTACATTGTCCTTTAATACTAGCACTCGTCAGAACAAGAAAAGAAAAAAATTGCAAATAATTTGGATTCTCTGAAATTCTGTATAGTAAGGCTAAATGCACACGGTCAGGATTGCGTGCTGATTTGCATGCTGAAAATCCACACCGTAGGTCATGTATATTGTATTCTATGAGAATTTGAAATTCTCTTGTACATGATGCGGATTATAAAATTGTCAATTTATTTTATTTTTCCTGACCGGATTTTCTCCATTCACTTAGTAAAATCTGCATGCGGAAAATCCACATCAAATCCGCATGTAAGTCTGCACCAATTGATGCAGATTGTCCGCATGGATTTCCCTGCGGATTTCAGTGCGGATTCTTCGCACATAAATCCTGAACGTGTGCATCTTGGTAGTCAATAGGGAATGCCCATTGTGTTTTTCCAATGTTTTCCTCATAGGCTTCTCTATATTTCTTCAAAAACGTCAAAAAACGCATGTACAAAATGTCCCTAAATATAAAACACCACCCCAAAACCTTTTGTAAAAAAACAAACCATTAAACCTCTTGAAATGCATGCCATGTTTTAACATAGCTATTTGGCAACCATGGAACAACCTTCTAGATTAGTCCATTTTTGAGTGGAACAAAAGAAAGAAAAGCTTGACCTTGGGAGAGCTCCTTTAGGAAGTTCTATATGGAGATTGTCCTCTGATTTACATTTTATGGAAACATTCCAAATAAAAATGTTTTATCATCTTGTAAATGTAGTTTCCAGAGCGATGGGCTATAAAAACAGGGAGAAACTTCTATAAATATAGCATGCTTTTTTACCTCTATAGTGAGTAGAACCATGTGAATTCAAGATCAGCATGTAAAATACAATATATATATATATATATATATATATATATATATACTGTTTTATATAAACTTATAATGAGGTTAGTGAAATTGTGCAAGAAGTCTTCTTTAGATGCTGCCTATTCACAGAACTATATGAACGTGTGCAGTGGGATTTCAGGGACTAAGTAACCAATACGGCTGGGTTCATATATATGAGTTGTGTTTGGCCAGTTGTTTTATGCCTGAGCCAGACATAGCTGATGACGTTTTTGTGCACTTTGTGTGTCCATAGCTGGGCAGGAAAATCCTGCGTTTTTCTGTCTGGCTGAGGGAGACATTTGTGATCATAACTGATATGCCGGATGGCAGAAATAATCCCATAGAAGACAATGGAATCAGTTCTGGTATCGGTTTCCTTCTGGCGTTTTGCTACTACGCCACAGTGAAAAAATAACAGTCAGGTGTATATATAGGAAGAAACCCTGAGACTGCCTTATAAAAGCTCATTCCTGTCCCAAATATTATGTAAAAATGGACAGTGTTACTTATGTTATGTGAGGTTTAGGATCTCGCTCAAAATGTTTGATATATTAGACCTAATCTGAGGATATAAGTCTGTATTTATCCTTGCACCATTCTGCCATTTCACATTAGAACATGACACAATGGGGGACATTTACCATTTTCTGTTGTTTTTGTGTCATTTTAAGTCTTTGATTTGTGTGCCTGCAGAAAATGTATGAAATGGTGCACCTTATTAACTCCTTAGTAACCAGTTATACACCTTTTTACTGACGTAAACAAAGGGGGTTTTAGCTAAACAGCTGGCTTCAATCAGTCATTACATGTATGTACTTAAAATGGTGCATTAAAAACTATAACTTGTCCTGCAAAAAATCTCATACCAGTACATTGATAAAAAAAACTAAAAAGTTATAGCTCTTAGAATGCAATAATAATAATAATAATAATAATAATAAAAAAAAAAAAAAAAAATGTGTGTGGTCACTAAGGGGTTAATATATTTGGCATGAATGCAATGTGGTTTCCAATTATATGTGTAAAAGTACACCAGGGGGTTGCCTGGCATGGACATACGATGTTTGTGCAACTTTTGCAAAAGTTACACCTAGTAATCTCAATTTTCGACCCATAGACCACTTTGAAAAATGACAAGGCTCCCCAAATGTCGCAAAATTTGTCCAATTGTTACAAAAACTGCTGCAATCGACATGACTTGTGACATTTTTAAGCCAAAAAACTGACTTTTGATTTGATAAATGTCCCCCCCCCAAAGTGTGCATCTATTATTGAGGGTATATTAGCATTGGATTGTCAGTAAAAAAAAAAAAAGAAATAATAATTAGATTATTAATGACATTTGGTTATCAACCAGCGTATTCTGTTTGCTTGCAGTTTAGTGACTGAGCAGAGGGGGTCACTCTAACATTTGCGTATAGGAAGACTATCACTAAACCTGATACCTGTAAGTAAGGAGCGCTGTGAGTTTGGGTTAGATATCTTGTATGTAAATCAGATGGTAACATCCTAAAAATAATATTATTAATAGTTTTTATGTATCAAGCCCTAGCTATAATCGCTGTGTAGATATCTTGGCTTGTCTTACATATTTTATTGTGTAAAATTGTAGCGGCATATCAAAGGTGTTTGTATTTGCAATTAATGACCAATGAGGAGCAAGTGTATTTCTGAATATTTGAAAGAGATATCCATGACTTTATCAAGACCAATATATATGTAATTCTTATAAGACGAAGTATGTAATTATTAGAAGCCTTTTTTTTTGCATGGGAAATAGGACTGAAAAATCCAATGTCCGATTTATTTAACTATAGTTTTACTAAAGTATAATAAAAGAAATAAATCTTATGATGACAATAAATATTAAAATACAGCATTTTTATAAATTGTGAGGCTTCTGCTTAAAGTTTCATAATTATTTTTGTTATAAAGCCTACTTTTTTATCATTTTTATTTTCCACAATTTTATAAAACTATAGGTTTAAATGAATCAACTGGTATATTAAACATATAAGTGTGTCTGAGCAAAATATCTATTGTCTTATATGTGTTTAATAAGTGAGAGCTGTATTTTATGAATTTTGGTTAACACTATATTTTTGTACCCTGAAACAAAAAAGCAATTCATTTTAAATTGCAGTGGATAGTGCCCACAGTTATAAAAAATGAATGAATTTTTTAACTTCTTTATGGACGGAAAGTAAAATTTGTAAACTATACTACATGTGATAACTGTCTATTAGATGGCAGCAAATGAACAGTATTCCCACTGCGTGTGTAATAAAAGAGGTTCACAACGAATTTAATTAAGACCAATTATGAACTGTAGAAGTGTCTTTTATTTATTACATTGCAATGCAGCTTTTTTTATGTCTAAGGTTATACTGAGAAAAAAGGCATACATTAAAAACATGTTAAAATTAATAACAACCCGGCAAGGATTTAATAATTTACTGCACACTACTGTTACTAATACAGTAATTTCATCATGGTGCATGTGTGTTACATATATATAAAGTACATACTCCTTCCAGACATTTGTATTTTATTTTCTAGATAAATACTTTTTGCGCTTAACCTTTTGTGTATTTTTTTCTATTAAATGCACTTTATATTTGGCAGTAGCTTCCAGGGCAGGCAGTAAACTTGTTTGTACTTTACTACCTACAAATTTTCACCTCTTCTGAGCTGACTGTCCAGAAATCTACAGGAGTCTGTATCACATACAGTCCTGTATCAGTGTTGATCTTTCTTTTCTTTTACTTGCTGACCACAAAATGTAATTTTATTGTAAAAACTATAACCACAAGGTAATCCTATTATTGTTATGCTGGTTCTACACAATCAAGTACAGGTGCTATATCTCCTATATATTACATTTCTCTTTGTGAATTGGAACATTTATGTTTCCCTGTTAAAGGCTAGAATTTATCATTAATATTTCATTCATACCTGCAGGTAGACCACTTACTTACCTTACCACTTACTTGTATTTTTTTTATACTTCTGTTTTATTTTGTACTGTTGCGTAGACCAGACAACCTTTATTTTAGTTTATATATTAGACATAAAATGCTTTAGGAATAGAAAGAATTTCACACATCGCATTTAGGTTACGGTAATTTTTTTTCATAATTTCGATTTTGCCATGTGATAATCCATTTTCTTTATAATTTTTTAGAAATAATACATGAAACCTATGATAGTCATGTTTGATGTATTTACAGAATATATGTGTACAATTGTATGTTACTATGTTATTTTGTATTTTACTTCTAAAATAATACATATTTAGAAAAGAATAGTTTTTAACAATATCATCGTGTTCAAATTAATTTAGAATGTTGTTATTTTAATTTTTTTTGTTCATTCTAATTTATAAATATGCTTGAAAAGTTTTTTTTGGAACACCCTTCAAGAGGCGAGTTGACTAGAGAAGGTTTTGTGCCTGTGTCCACATGATTTACGCTCCCTCCTTTATCATCACTGGTGTTAACACTGTGTCATTGCTCTTTCCAATGTAACTTACCCTTTTGAAAACGTCTCATCACAGCTTTGAAGTCCATTATGTTCAAGAATCTTTTAATATGTTTACTTCAGGAAGCAAAGTTGGCCACAAAACATTCTCATTTTACTTTGTAATGAATGAACAATCTCATGGGCTTCATATTGCTTAACAGCTATTAATAAAAGCCGTTATAACAATTGTAACAAATTGTACAGATTTCAGCGTGCTTAATGGTTGACACCGACCATTAGGGTGCTGTCACACATGCAGGTTTTGTTCAGGTTCTTTATGCAGTTTTTGAAGCCAAAACCAAGAGTGGATTAAAAGAGAAGTTTATGTCTTTTATACTTCTTTTATGATATTGGAGTGATGTTGAGTGATAGTTACCAATCACTTTAGTACCAGAAATATAGCAATGTATCATTAACAATTGTGCTATGGTTTTAACATATGGTTGTAGTGTAGCAGCGGGGTTTTTGGTTTGATAATGTCATCTTTGGTCTTTTTATTTATTTTTTATTACTAGTATGTGTTTACCAGTGCATCATAAAGGTATAACATGAAGAAAATAATAATTACATAGTTGGTATCCTCACACATCTACTTACAGTTTTCTAGATATCTACAGTTAGTTATTGAAAGAAAACATTAGTTTTTTTACCTGATAAAAATCTGTCCTGGTATTTGGTGGAGACACAAGAGTACAGTACCTTCATCAGAGCTGTGTTTGGGCGTAAAAGGGCAAAAACAGGTTTTCATTTTTTGAAAGCAAACACAAGTTAAAATAATGAGAATTTGATTCACAAAGTATTAGACAACTGCTGACTTTCAGTACGTAGTGAATCCGCTGTTAACTGGAAAGCATCCCTTTGCTAATTTTTTGGCATTTCCCTATATAATATAAATTGCAGACTGGCATGTATGTGCCAGTTAAAACAGTGGCTAGAAAATATATATTGCCCTGCAAAATAACTGGGCCTCATGCCGCTATGTCAGTGTAAAATTTAAAAAGTTATGACTGAAGGAGGGAGGGGTCAAAAATCAGTTTGGATAACAAACGTGTGTTTGTGTGATTTTCTCAGCAGTTTAGTATAATTCTCAGGCTCACTTTGCTTTTTACATTTTAAATAATCATGGATGTATGCACTTTTCCAATAAGAGCTCCCCATTATATGCAAATGAGTATGTTAGTTTAAAAAGCTAACAAACGTATTGTAGATGATTTATTATAAAAAGGAATTTTTTAAAATCCATTTTCGGAAGTCTGCATTGCGTTGATTTCCACCAAATTTATCAAATATCGCACAGTGTATGATAAATTTTGTAGACTATGAAAAACCAAAAAGGGGCGTACAAATGAGATGCTTATCAGAACAATATTTGTATATTAAAAGAACACTGATTTAAAACATGAAAGATTATAAATCCATATAAGACAAAAAACAAATATGCGGTAACTCATGTTAACGTCAGATGGTCATACTCGATAATATACAATGTAATCCAAGCCCGATGAAGTAAAAAATAGGCATGCAAGTATAGAATAAACAGGGAACACTACAGTTGTACCCAGTACTGTAACAATGAAGTTGCTACAAAGAAGATCCTACCAACAGTGCATGCACATAAATGGTAGTGATGCTAAAATTATTCTAGCTCCTGGGTGTACTGGTCAAGTTCTGCCCCATACATATTGCTGGGAAAGGTCGGTTACTCAAGGGTCTCCAATTACATTACTATCTCCTATTAAGGCCTCATGCACATGAATGTATTTTGTTTCTGTGTCCGTTCCGTTTTTTTGCGGATAGGATGCAGACCCATTCATTTCAAAGGGTCCACAAAAAACACAGACAGCACACCGTAAAAAAAAATATAACATGTCCTATTCTTTTCCGTTTTAGGCATTGTTACAATGGATCCGCAAAAAAAAAAAGGATAGCATACGGATGTCATCCTTTTTTTTTTCGCGGATCCGCACAATTTGCAGACCGCAAATCACATACGGTCGTTTGCATGTAGCCTAATACATAGTGTGAAATAAGTGTTCACCAATTGTGACAAAATACATAAAAAATATTGCAACATACAAAAACCCCTTTATTTCCTTATGGATGGTTGAACTCATGTTATTCTAGCGACCGATCTCAGTCAATACTCGGCGCCCACTCTGCCAAAATTGTGCATAAACTCCATATTTTAATCTCACAAAAACCCCTTTATTTCCTTTATAAACTCTTCATTATTTCTTCTGTAATATACTCAGTCAGATATCAAACTAATTAGATAAAACCATTGGCAGGGAGACCTAAAAGTTCACTTAACAATAATACCCTATAGCTGGACATTTTGTATACTATAATTTTTAAGCAATTTGTGATCAGGTTTTCCAGATTCAAATATTGATATGTATATGCTGAGTTATAGTAAGTGACTTGAACTTTTTGAAAACGTATTGGGGGTCATTTACTAAGCAGAAATATATCGATATTAGGCGTAGTTCTGGCACAGATTGTAGTGCAAAGGTAATTTGCAATCTGTGCCCGTCCTCTTCCCCGCCCACTTTTTTAGACCTGGCGTGAGCGGGGAAGAGGCCGGCAGGACCATCTCATTCATCATTTTCTACGCCTGTTTTAGGCATAGAAACCGATCTAAATCTACACAAACTCCTTAATTTAGATGCGGCCGTGGATCCGCCAAAGTTAATTAGAGGCCGACGCGTCTACATAACTTCGGCGATCCACTGCCAGCTTAGAACCTTATTAAGACCGCCGTCTAAAATGCCGGTCTTAACCCCCATTATGTTTTAGCAGTCTAAGTAATGGAAAAACAATCCCATCATTTACAAATGCAATTTTTTGTTCTTATGAGTGCTAGTTGTACGAAAAGAAGATGTAAAGCAATGCGATCTTAGTATAATCAGAAATACAGATTTATAGTAAATCTTATAAATTGGGCCAGTCATGTATGCAGAGATCATCTGAAGAGTGTGATATCACATCATATCATGACATTATATTACTAGACCAGTTACAGTAGTTCACATAATGCTACTTAATTACTTTTATTTAGTGGGTTGCTGGTTGTATTGTTTTCTTCTTGACTAGGGTTATGTCTTTTTGCAGTTTTTACACATCGCTACACTATTATGGATAAAAGCATGAGTTAAACAATTCCTACAGAACAGATAGTGGTAGTGGAAAATATATGTTCATTTTTTTATCCACCTATGACAATAATTCTGCTCTTACCCAGTACATTGAGCTTAAGGGGCTATCCAAAAATAAATATTTATTTCAGCTGTAAGAATATAAGAAAATATCAATTTGTCAGTTGGAATTATTTAAAAAAAATAATGCTCCAATGTCTATATATTGCTGTTACAAACCTGTTCTAATGTCCCCTGGTGGTGTTTTGATTCCTTCTCAAAATATCCATTTAATCTGTCCAGTGTAATTGTCACACGTGCCCAAATGCCTATTCTCCCCACCCATATCCTCCAGTAGACCCTGCACAATGGACGGAGGTATGGCAGATCAGCTGATCAGTGGGTGAGAGGATTGTCGGACCCACATAGATAGGCCATCACTTCTCCCCCTTAGTTGCAGCTAGTGGAAATTTTATTCATGGCCATATCGTCATTTTCTCCTACACAGGATGCAATCAAGGTCCAGGGTGGAGTGGGTGGTTGGTTCTTTTTGTATCTAGTGGGTTATATCGAAAATGAGCGAAGCATAGCTTGTGTCCATGCTTGGCTAATTGGAGCAGCGGCACAAGCATGAAGTTGTCAGCACCAGGCTAAATGTCTGGCCCTGTCAATCTGGCAGCAAATGGACGCTTCTTCGCCTGCGAAGCCAGCCACCCACAAGTAAAGAAGCTTTGCTGATAAGACAAATGAATTAGCTCATCTCTAGATTATATTTCTTGAGACTTTGCTGAAAAGGTGAATAAAAGTTCTCTTCATTGATCAAGCAGTTTTTTGATTGCCATGGTTTCTGTATTCTATTAGTTTTAGCTAGTGAAGGAAATCTGCAGTTCTGTGACATCTAATGACGGCTTTCACCCCTTAAAGGGGTTGTCTTACTTCAATAAGTGGCATTTATCATGTAGAGAAGATTAATACGTGGCACTTACTAATGTATTGTGATTTGTCCATATCGCCTCCTTTGCTGGCTTCATTCATTTTTTCATTGCATTATACACTGCTCGTATCCAGGGGTTACAACCACCCTGCAATCCAGCATCAGTGGCCAGGACCACAGGAGCTCACATAGGCTGGCGCTTTTTCCTGTGGTTTGCAAGCACGACCACCACTGCTGGATTGCAGGGTGGTTGTAACCCTTGGATATGAGCAGTGTACAGGGAGTGCAGAATTATTAGGCAAATGAGTATTTTGACCACATCATCCTCTTTATGCATGTTGTCTTACTCCAAGCTGTATAGGCTCGAAAGCCTACTACCAATTAAGCATATTAGGTGATGTGCATCTCTGTAATGAGAAGGGGTGTGGTCTAATGACATCAACACCCTATATTAGGTGTGCATAATTATTAGGCAACTTCCTTTCCTTTGGCAAAATGGGTCAAAAGAAGGACTTGACAGGCTCAGAAAAGTCAAAAATAGTCAGATATCTTGCAGAGGGATGCAGCACTCTTAAAATTGCAAAGCTTCTGAAGCGTGATCATCGAACAATCAAGCGTTTCATTCAAAATAGTCAACAGGGTCGCAAGAAGCGTGTGGAAAAACCAAGGCGCAAAATAACTGCCCATGAATTGAGAAAAGTCAAGCGTGCAGCTGCCAAGATGCCACTTGCCACCAGTTTGGCCATATTTCAGAGCTGCAACATCACTGGAGTGCCCAAAAGCACAAGGTGTGCAATACTCAGAGACATGGCCAAGGTAAGAAAGGCTGAAAGACGACCACCACTGAACAAGACACACAAGCTGAAACGTCAAGACTGGGCCAAGAAATATCTCAAGACTGATTTTTCTAAGGTTTTATGGACTGATGAAATGAGAGTGAGTCTTGATGGGCCAGATGGATGGGCCCGTGGCTGGATTGGTAAAGGGCAGAGAGCTCCAGTCCGACTCAGACGCCAGCAAGGTGGAGGTGGAGTACTGGTTTGGGCTGGTATCCTCAAAGATGAGCTTGTGGGGCCTTTTTGGGTTGAGGATGGAGTCAAGCTCAACTCCCAGTCCTACTGCCAGTTTCTGGAAGACACCTTCTTCAAGCAGTGGTACAGGAAGAAGTCTGCATCCTTCAAGAAAAACATGATTTTCATGCAGGACAATGCTCCATCACACGCGTCCAAGTACTCCACAGCGTGGCTGGCAAGAAAGGGTATAAAAGAAGAAAATCTAATGACATGGCCTCCTTGTTCACCTGATCTGAACCCCATTGAGAACCTGTGGTCCATCATCAAATGTGAGATTTACAAGGAGGGAAAACAGTACACCTCTCTGAACAGTGTCTGGGAGGCTGTGGTTTCTGCTGCACGCAATGTTGATGGTGAATAGATCAAAACACTGACAGAATCCATGGATGGCAGGCTTTTGAGTGTCCTTGCAAAGAAAGGTGGCTATATTGGTCACTGATTTTGTTTTTGTTTTGTTTTTGAATGTCAGAAATGTATATTTGTGAATGTTGAGATGTTATATTGGTTTCACTGGTAAAAATAAATAATTGAAATGGGTATATATTTGTTTTTTGTTAAGTTGCCTAATAATTATGCACAGTAATAGTCACCTGCACACACAGATATTCCCCTAAAATAGCTAAAACTAAAAACAAACTAAAAACTACTTCCAAAAATATTCAGCTTTGATATTAATGAGTTTTTTTGGGTTCATTGAGAACATGGTTGTTGTTCAATAATAAAATTAATCCTCAAAAATACAACTTGCCTAATAATTCTGCACTCCCTGTATGATGCAATGGAAAAATGAATGAAGCCAGCAAAGGAGGCGATATGGACAAATCACAATACATTAGTAAGTGCCACGTATTAATCTTCTCTACATGATAAATGCCACTTATTGAAGTAAGACAACTCCTTTAAGGGGTGAAAGCCGTCATTAGATGTCACAGAACTGCAGATTTCCTTCACTAGCTAAAACTAATAGAATACAGAAACCATGGCAATCAAAAAACTGCTTGATCAATGAAGAGAACTTTTATTCACCTTTTCAGCAAAGTCTCAAGAAATATAATCTAGAGATGAGCTAATTCATTTGTCTTATCAGCAAAGCTTCTTTACTTGTGGGTGGCTGGCTTCGCAGGCGAAGAAGCGTCCATTTGCTGCTAGATTGACAGGGCCAGACATTTAGCCTGGTGCTGACAACTTCATGCCTGTGCCGCTGCTCCAATTAGCCAAGCATGGACACAAGCTATGCTTCGCTCATTTTCGATATAACCCACTAGATACAAAAAGAAACAACCATCCACTCCACCCTGGACCTTGATTGCATCCTGTGTAGGAGAAAATGACGATATGGCTATGAATAAAATTTCCACTAGCTGCAACTAAGGGGGAGAAGAGATGGCCTATCTAGGCCATCACTATCTGATCGGTGTGGGTCCGACAATCCTCTCACCCACTGATCAGCTGATCTGCCATACCTCCGTCCATTGTGCAGGGTCTACTGGAGGATATGCAGGGTGGTTGTAACCCTTGGATATGAGCAGTGTATAATGCAATGGAAAAATGAATGAAGCCAGCAAAGGAGGCGATATGGACATTCACAATACATTAGTGCCTTGTATTAACATTGTCTACGTGATGAATGCCATTTGTTGAAATGAGACAACCTCTTTAAGGGCTCCCTGCCTTTTTGGAGTTTATAACTTTTTTATTTTTATTTTCACATAGCCGTATGAGGGCTTGTTTTTTTGTGGGACAAGTTGTACTTTTTAACCAGTAGACCTTTGCTGAACGTGTACTGTGCTGGGATCCGTGACTTAAGGACCAGCAACGTACAGCTACGGCAGGCTGATCGGGTGGGTGCAGGAGCTGTGCCCGCCCGATCAGCGGCACAGACCCAGCAGTCACTGACAGCCGGGCCCCTGCTGCATACGCCGGCACCGATGAAAACACAGATGCTGTCGTATTAACCCCTAGCTTGACCGTACCATGCAGGGGGATTGTGGAGGGTACGGGTTCCCTCCACGTCCCCATCAGGTCCCTGTGCTGCAGTGATGGGGACCCAATGGCTGAGAAGGCAGCCCAATGCCTTTCACAGCGCTTGCCTTCTAGGGAAGCCAGTGAGATGTATTGTAATGCATTGCAGAGGGTATCAGACTCCCAGAAGTTGAAGTCTCAGAGTGGGACAAAAATAAAAAGGAAAAAAAAGCCCCTTTCCCATAATAAATCACATACAATTGTAAAAAAAATATATATACAGTTGCAAGAAAAAGTATGTGAACCCTTTGGAATGATATGGATTTCTGCACAAATTGGTCATAAAATGTGATCTGATCTTCATCTAAGTCACAACAATAGACAATCACAGTCTGCTTAAACTAATAACACACAAAGAATTAAATGTTACTATGTTTTTATTGAACACACCATGTAAACATTCACAGTGCAGGTGGAAAAAGTATGTGAACCCTTGGATTTAATAACTGTTTGAACCTCCTTTGGCAGCAATAACTTCAACCAAACGTTTCCTGTAGCTGCAGATCAGACGTGCACAACAGTCCGGAATAATTCTTGACCATTCCTCTTTACAGAACTGTTTCAGTTCAGCAATATTCTAGGGATGTCTGGTGTGAATCGCTTTCTTGAGGTTTTGCCACAGCATCTCAATCGGGTTGAGGTCAGGACTCTGACTGGGCCACTCCAGAAGGCGTATTTTCTTTTGTTTAACCCATTCTGTTGTTGATTTACTTCAATGTTTTGGGTCGTTGTCCTGTTGCAACACCCATCTTCTGTTGAGCTTCAGATGGTGGACAGATGGCCTTAAGTTCTCCTGCAAAATGTCTTGATAAACTTGGGAATTCATTTTTCCTTCAATGATAGCAATCTGTCCAGGCCCTGACGCAGTAAAGCAGCCCCAAACCATGATGCCTGCACCACCATACTTCACAGTTGGAATGAGGTTTTGATGTTGGTGTGCTGTGCCTCTTTTTCTCCACACACAGTGTTGTGTGTTTCTTCCAAACAACTCAACTTTGGTTTCATCTGTCCACAGAATATTTTGCCAGTACTGCTATGGAACATCCAGGTGCTCTTGTGCAAACTGTAAAAGTGCAGCAATGTTTTTTTTTGGACAGCAGTGGCTTCCTCTGTGGTATCCTCCCATGAAATCCATTCTTGTTTAGTGTTTTACATATCGTAGATTCACTAACAGGGATGTTAGCATATGCCAGAGACTTTTGTAAGTCTTTAGCTGACACTCTAGGATTCTTCTTCACCTCATTGAGCAGTCTGTGCTGTGCTCTTGCAGTCATCTTTACAGGATGGCCACTCCTAGGGAGAGTAGCAGCAGTGCTAAACTTTCTCCATTTATAGACCATTTGTCTTACCGTGGATTGATGAACAGTAAGACTTTTGGAGATACTTTAATAACACTTTCAAGCTTTATGCAAGTCAACAATTCTTAATCGTAGGTCTTCTGAGAGCTCTTTTGTGTGAGGCATCATTCACATCAGGCAATGCTTCTTGTGAAAAGCAAACCCAGAACTGGTGTGTGTTTTTTATAGGGCAGGGTAGCTGTAACCAACACCTCCAATCACATCTCATTGATTGGACTCCAGTTGGCTGACACCTCACTCCATCTAGCTCTTGGAGATGTCATTAGTCTAGGGGTTCACATACTTTTTCCACCTGCACTGTGAATGTTTACATGGTGTGTTCAATGAAAACATGGTAACATTTAATTCTTTGTGTGTTATTAGTTTAAGCAGACTGTGATTGTCTATTGTTGTGACTTAGATGAAGATCAGATAACATTTTATGACCAATTTGTGCAGAAATCCATATCACTCCAAAGGGTTCACATACTTTTTCTTGCAACTGTATTAAAAAAAAAAAAAAAGGAAAACGGACATTGGGTTTTGCCACATCCGTAACGACCGGCTCTATAAAAATATCCATGATCCACCCCGTCATCTGAATGCCGCAAAAAAATAAAAATAACTGTGCTAAAACAACAATTTTTTGTCACCTTACATCACAAAAAGTGTACATAGTCATATGTACCCCAAAATAGTACAAATCAAACAGTCCTCTCATCCCGCAAAAATTGAGCCCCTACATAAAACAATCACCCAAAAAATAAAAATATATGGCTTTCAGAACAAGGAGACATAAAAACCATGATTATTTTTTTTTTTCTTAAAAATGCTTTATGATGTAAAACAGGAACAAAATAAAGCAAAGTAGTCATGTTTGGTATTTTTGCGTCCATAATAATCTGTTCTTTAAAAAAAGCACATGATCTAACCTGTCAGGTGAACATTGTAAAAAACAAAACATCAAAACTGTGCCATAACAGCCATTTTGTGTTGCCTTACCTCACAAAAAGCGTAATATAGAGGAATCAAAAATTATATGTACCCCAAAATAATACCAACAAAACTGCCACCTTATCCCCTAATTTCCAAAATGGGGTCACTTTTTTGGAGTTTCTACTCTAGGGGTGCATCAGGGGGTCTTCAAATGTAACATAGCAACTTAAAATTATCCCAGTGAAATCTGCCCTCCAAAAACCATATATTGCTCCTTCTCTTCTGCGCCCTGCCGTTTGTCCAAAGTTTGTAAAATCAGTCTTGAATTCCTTGAGGGGTGTAGTTTCTAAAATTGGGTCGTTTATGGGTGGTTTCTCCAATCTAAGCCCAACAGTGACTTCATAACTGAACTGGTCCTTAACTTCTTAAGGACACAGCCTTATTTCACCTTAAGGACCCAGGCCATTTTTTGCAAATCTGACCAGTGTCACTTTAAGTGGTGATAACTTTAAAACGCTTTGACTTATCCAGGCCATTCTGAGATTGTTTTTTTGTCACATATTATACTTCATGACAGTGGTAAAATGGAGTAAAAAAATCATAATTTTTATTTATAAAAAAATACCAAATTTGCCAAAAATTTGGAAAAATTTGCAAATTTCCAAGTTTCAATTTCTCTACTTCTATAATACATAGTAATACCTACAAAAATAGTTATTGCTTTACATTTCCCATATGTCTACTTCATGTTAGGATCATTTTGGGAATGACATTTTACTTTTGGGGGACGTTACAAGGCTTAGAAGTTTAGAAGTGTGGCGGAATCCGCCTCGCCACTGGGCATTAGAGAGGCCTGGCTGCCCGCCTCCTACCTGCTGACTATGGCCCCTGGTGAATTGGTACGTTTGAATGCAATATTTGGGCATGTGGTATTTTATATTGCTGCTACTGGCCCTTTAATGGCCATCCGTGGACATGTTATGACTTTTAGGAACAATGCCCCTTTAAGACTGTGTAGCAGATTGCATTCAGGCTGTCTTAAATACTATGTATGTTATTATGTGTTCGGTTAAATTGTATATGTGCATGCCAGGGTTCAAGTTAGTCCATTACGTTTGGTAATTGTATTTTGTGGATTGCGTCTGAGACAATGCTTATTGTGTTGGTTAATTACATCTCAGACAATGCTCATTGTGTTTTGTTTATTGCGTTACAGACAGAGGCAGAGGGAAGGGGATTTTGTGTACAATTGCTGGGAAGGTTTAAATACTGTAGATACATATGATTGGCTGTTTTTGCAGAGCCCTGTGGGTGGTACCTTGTTGGAAGATGTGTATAAATCAATGCTTGTGTTAAAATAAAGGGAGTTCCTGTTTTAACCCTCAAGGTGAAGTGTCGTCTCATTCTTGGGGGAGGATTTGTTGCATGCTGTCCCAGTTTGACTGCTAGGAGTGAAAACCTATTCGTATGGTTTCCTATTCAACTGTCTACAGCATTCATATGCTTGGGAGAGGATTTATATGCTGCTTCGGTTCGGTGATTGTGGTGTCTGCCAGAGTGCTTGGAAGCCTCAGGAAAACGCTAGGCGCATCCGTCAACGGAGGTACTCAGTCGGGGTGCCAGGTGATCCGTTACAAGAAGTAAATCTTGAAATTGAAGTCACTTTGTGAGGCTTACATAATATAAACCACCCAAAAATGACCCCATCTAAGAAACTACACCCCTCAAGGTATTCAAAACAGATTTTTCAAACGTCGTTAACCTTTTAGGTGTTCCACAAGAATTAATAGAAAATAGAGATACAATTTTAAAATTTCACTTTTTTGGCAGATTTTTCATTTTAATATTTTTTTTCCCAGTTACAAAGCAAGGGTTAACAGCCAAACAAAACTCAATATTTATGGCCCTGATTCTGTAGTTTACAGAAACAGCCTATATGTGGTCATAAACTGCTGTATGGGCACATGGCAGGGTGCAGAAGGAAAGGAATGCCATACGGTTTTTGGAAGGCAGATTTTGCTGGACTGTTTTTTTTTTTTTAATACCAGGTCCCATTTTGAAGCCCCCCTGATGCACCCCTAGAGTAGAAACTCCAAAAAAGTGACCCCATTTTAGAAACTACGGGATAGGGTGGAAGTTTTATTGGTACTAGTTTAGGGTACATATGATTTTTGGTTGCTCTATATTACACTTTTTGTGAGGCAAGGTAACAAGAAATAGCACCGTTTTTTTTGTTATTTACAACATTCATCTGACAGGTTAGATCATGTGGTATTTTTATAGAGCAGGTTGTCACGGATGTGGCGATACCTAATATGTATACACTTTTTTTATTTATGTAAGTTTTACACAATGATTTCATTTTTTAAACAAAAAAAAAACATGTTTTAGTGTCTCTATAGTCTGAGAGCCATAGTTTTTTCAGTTTTTGGGCGATTATCTTGGGTAGGGTATGATTTTTGCGGGATGAGATGACGGTTTGATTGGCACTATTTTGGGGTGCATATGACTTTTTGATCGCTTGCTATTGCACTTTTTGTGATGTAGGGTGACAAAAAATTGTTTATTTAGCACAGTTTTTATTTTTTACGGTGTTCATCTGAGGGGTTAGGTCATGTGATATTTTTATAGAGCCGGTCGATACAGACACGGCGATACCAAATATGTATACTTTTTTTTTGTTTATGTAAGTTTTACACAATAGCAGCTTTTTTAAAACAAAAAAATGATGTTTTAGTGTCTCCATATTCTGAGCCATAGTTTTTTTATTTTTTGGGCGATTGTCTCAGGTAAGGGTTCATTTTTTGCGGCATAAGGTGACGGTTAGATTGGTACTATTTTGGTGGGTGTACGCCTTTTTGATCGCTTGCTGTTGTACTTTTTGTGATGTAAGGTGACCAAAAAATTGTTTATTTCGCAGTTTTTATTTTTTACGGTGTTCATCTGAGGGGTTAGGTCATGTGATATGTTTATAGAGCCAGTCGATACGCATGCGGCGATACCTAATATGTTTGGGTTTTTTTTCACCTATTTCTTACCAATTTTTTTAAACTTTATTTGGGGAAAATGACGTTTTTGTTTATTTTTACTTGCAACTTTTATAACTTTTTTGGGGGGAAACTTATTTTTTAAACTTTTTTTTCACTTTATTTTTTGTCCCAATTTGGGACTTGAAATTTTGGGGGTCTGATCCTTTACAATGCATTCCAATACTTCTGTATTGGAATGCATTGGCTGTATGAATAATACTGTGTGTATTACTCATACAGCTTCCGGCCTGTGAGATCCAGGGGGCTGGATCTCACAGGCTCGTCACCGAAAGGCAGCGCAGATGCCTCAGGAAGGCATCGCGCTGCCTTCCATGCCATCGGGTCCCCCCCACAGCCCCACGGGGACCCGATGGCGGCACCGCCGCCCACACAATATAAAGCCGCAAACCGCAGGTCTGAATTGACTTGCGGTTTGCAGCGTTTTACGACATGGGGGGGTCACGGGAGCCCCCCGCGCATTTAGCCGAGGTACCTGCTCAATGATTTAAGCAGGCACCGGCTTCCAATCACCCCCCGCCGCGCTGCGGTGATCGGAAATACACAGGGCGTACAGGTACACCCTGTGTCCTTAAGTACTAGGACATAAGGGTGTACCTGTACGCCCTGTGTCCTGAAGAGGTTAAAAAAGTGGGTTTTGGAAATTTTCAGAATTTTTTAAAAAATTTGCTTCTAAAATTCTAAGCCTTCTAACGTCCCAAAAAAAAAAAAAAATGTAATTAAAAAAAACGAGCCAAACATGAAGTAGACATAATTACGGCCCGCAAGGAAATTAGTAAGGGGTGTACTGAGCACTTTGGCCCCACAGGCATTTTACAGAATTTGGAAACACTTGGCTGTAAAAATGAAAAATTTAATTTCTCCAAATAAAATGTTGCTTTAGCCCCATATTTTTCTTTTTTACAAGGGGTAACAGGAGAAAATGCACCCCATAATTTGTTACCCATTTTCTCCTGAATATGACAAGACCCAATGTGTGGTAATATACTGCTGTAGGGGCACACCGCAGGACTCTTGGGTACCAGTACAGCTATTTTCTGACAACCATATGTGTGAGGACTATTTTTTTTGTGGGATGATTTGCCCTCCTCATTGTTTCTATTTTGGGGCACATACAACTCTTTGATCACTTTTTATTTTGCTTTTTGGGATTCAGGATAAAAGTTTATATATTTTTTTTCTACATTTTACCACTTTTGCACAAAGTCTTTTTGTAAGGAAAAATAATGTTTTTAATTAATGAAAAACGCTTAGTTTAACTTTTTTTTTATTTTTATTTTTGTCACACAGTGTATCGTAATGCATTGACTGTCAGTGTAATACACTGCCTATGAGACCCAGCCAGGGTGCTGGATCTCATAGGCTCCCGTATGAGACAAGCCCAGATGCCTATGTAAAGCATTGGGTTGCCGGTCTGGTCATCGAATGCCTGTCACCACAGCGAGGGGACCTGATTGGGTCAGAGAGGGAACCCCTCTTTCTGCAAACCTAGCATAGAAGGGGTAAATGTGCTGGCATGTGTGTATTCACTGATGCTGGTGTATACAGCAGGGGCTCAGCTGTCAGTAACAGCCGGACCCCTGCACCTGCCCAATCAGAGCTCTGTACATATATGGTGCTGAGCGGCAAGTCATGTCCTGCTGTGCCGTACATCTGGTTGGGAAGGGGTTAAAAGGCTGTTGCAGCAGAGTGTGAGCTGTAATATAAGCTGACACCCACTGCAGATGGTGTTCAAGCAACTGTACCATCCCAACATCATGCATTTACATCGTTTGGCGCAAACTGCATAATGCCAACGCCTTAGGCTACTTTCACACTCACGTTTAGTGCGGATCCGTCTTGTATCTGCACAGACAGATCCGCACCAATAATGCAAACGCTTGTATCAGTTCATAACGGATCCGTTTGCATTATTTATAAAAAAATAAAGTTTGTCAAAACGGATCCATCTTTACTTACATTGAAAGTCAATGGGGGACGGATCAGTTTTCAATTGCACCATATTGTGTCAGTGAAAAACGGATCCGTTCCTATTGACTTACATTGTAAGTCAGGACGGATCCGTTTGGCTCCGCATAGTTAGACGGTCACGAAAACGCTGCAAGCTGCGTTTTAGTGACCGTCTGAAAAACGCAACGGAGACTAAATGCAGCCAAATTGATGCCTTGTGAACGGATCCTTATCCATTCAGAATGCATTGGGGATGAACTGATCCATTTTGGGCCGCTTGTGAGAACCCTGAAACTGATCTCACAAGCAGACACAGAAACGCCAGTGTGAAAGTAGCCTAAAATGTACAGCATATGAGGCTTTCAGTTTAGGCGCCATAGCTGAGCCCTGTGTTCTGGCTTTATGACATTATAGGAAAATTTATCTGAAAATCCTTCAACAAAGAAAAGATTTGAAAAGGAATTCTTGCAGAATTATTTGGCTGCATTTTTTTTATTATTGAACTTCCAGAACCTCAGCATGATCATGAAATCAGGCATGTACGTAGCTTCCAAAAATAACAGTATTTTCTCAGAATGTAATGACCCTCAGGCTACGTCTACACGACGACATTTGTCGCGCTAATGTCGCGTGACAATTTTTATAATGGCAGTCTATGGTGTCGCACTGCAACATGCAACATGCTGCGACTGCGACGCAACAGTCGCAGAAAATTCATTCAAGATGGATTTTTTTGCGACTTTTGCGTCGCAGTTGCATGTTGCAGCGCGACACCATAGACTGCCATTATAAAAATTGTCCCGCGACATTGGTGCAACAAAATGTTGCGCTACAAAAGTCGTCGTGGTGTAGACGTAGCCTAATAATTGCGAGTAAGCCAAGATTAGGTTTTGTAGCCCATTTTATCTTTCTTTAACTCATTCCCGACTGCCCAATTTAACTATGCTTGGGGTATACTTGAGTATTTAAAGATGGCACCCCGCTATAGCTGCCGGGTACCTGCTGTTTTAAACAGCAGACACCCTGGACTAATATATGTGATCGATGATAACATCGATCACACACATTAAACCCCTCAAATGCTGTTGTCAAATATGACCATGGCATCTGAAAGCTCAAAAACCCAGAGCTCTCACTCCCGGCCTTGCAACAGCTCCCCCTAGTGGGGATCAGGGGAGCCAGATGCCGTGTGTGGCAGCAGTTTTCCTTAGGAATGATCCGAGGTTGCCGCAGCTACGTTCCTATGAAGACCCTGCCTGTGGCAGGGTTCCATACTGTATGAACATTGAAATTCTCCTAGACTCCAATGCTAATACATTGAAATCTAAGAGAGAAGTAATCTAATGATTGCTTGTTCAAGTTCCCTAGGGGAACTATTAAAAAGTGTAAAAAATATATATATATATATATCACCTTTCCCAAAATGAAATTAAACAATTAAAAACTAAACATCTTGGGCATTGCTGCACGTGAAAATGCCTATACTTTTAAAATATAAAAATATTTATCCCATACAGCAAATGGCGTAATGGGGAAAAAAAATTGTTGATTCACCATTTTTATGTCAAAAAAAGTTTGAATAGCAAGTAATCAAAAAGTTCACACTCCAAAAAAAGTATCAATAAAAACTTCCGATCATCCCACAATACACACAGCTCAGTAGACATAAAAAAGTTCTGAGGGCAGGGGGTCATGATATAGTAATGCAAAGAAAAAAATGTTTTTGCCAAAGTTATTTTTTTTTTAGTTATATTAAAATGCAAGAAAAGATACCATATTTTTGTTTTAGAAGACACAACTGATGATAAGCTGCACCTAGGTTTTAGAGAAGGAGAATAAGAAAAATATATTTATTATCAGACCTCAGAACAGACCCCCAATCTTAATCGGACGCCCAAACTAGAGCCTCAATCTTCATCAGACTTCAGACCCCCATATCAGACATCAGATCAGACCCCTATATAGAACCTCAGATCAGACCCCCATGTCAGACATCAGATCAGGCCCCCATATTAGATCACACCGCCCATGTCAGAACACATATCATATGCCTATCAGAAATAAAATAGATTTACTTCTCCTGCTCCGCCACTAGTCTCCAGGTCCGGCGGTCTCTTCTGCATTCGCACTCCCTGATCTTCTGTGGGCCCATGCTGCACTGTGACCTGACTGATTGCAGCATCAGGTCATAGTGTGCGCACTATGTCCTGACACTGTACGTAGTCAGGACAATGCATCGTGGCACCCGGAGAACATCAGGGTTAGGGTTAGAGCTGAGTACCAGCAGCACTTCGCACCCAGCACCTCCTGCATACTAGTGTTATCGCAATTCATGCGTTTCTCTTCTTCTTTGTGTGGTGCCAAATCAATTAGGATTGTAAGTATGAGCTCATACAGCTTTCTCAATGAGACCAATACAGGCTGGTATCATGGATAATATGCCATCCTTTATTCAAGTAACATACACTTATATAGGAGATGTGAGGTAGACAAAAAAGGGTGGTCCTTAAAGAAAGGTTATTGGCTCTGTGACAAAAAGGAAGTAGCTTGCCAACTTTATCCCTGAGTTTTATTGGCACATTTGAAAATGGCAACCTAACCCACCCCCCCACCCCCCTTCCCCCTCACAGTGTCCTTAAAACAAAAGTTAGTTCGATAAAGCTGCCAGTCCTTTCAAAGCCTTGGTGATGCTTCCATCAGGGGCTGTGTTGCTCGGAATAAAGGTGCAGCAGAAACTTCCAATCATCGTGCAGATGCCTCTTTTTTCCGCCAGGATCATGTCGAGGGCCAGTCGGTTCTGTAATGCCATCACGAATGAAGAGCTCAGTTGTTCCGCTATTCCTTTCACTGTATCTCGGGTATAATTCACAAATCTCTGTTGATTATAATACAAATACTTAATCCAGTCTACATTTTTATTTATGCCAATCATAGGAAATATTGATTCAAAACCTGCAGCTATATGGTTTCTAGCCTTGAATTAATCAGGAACTCCTCTAGGGACTCCTATAGCATCTATATAAACATGAGAATAAAAAGATGTAGGGAGTGACCTCCTTAGCCGTGACCGGACATTGGTTTGCTTACTGACTTGATCCCACTTAGGAGGCGAAAATAGAACAAATGGCATCAGCACCTTAATCAGGGTACATTGGCCAATCCATTCAATTCGTATCCTGGATCAGAGGACCCACACAACCACCAGATATCCAAGTGTAGATAATCTTGGTTGATAAACCATCCGTCAGGGTAAGCATCAAAGTCACTACTTGTCTTATTTAGATAGATGCTATAGGAACAATAGCATCTATAATTTCCAGGGTATGGTATCATACCAAAACCCATATGGTCTCTCTCATGAACAGTAGGATAGAGCAATTCTAATGTCCTGCAGCGGGAGTCGTCATTACTAGGAATAGTTTCAGTGTACATCTTAAGGATGCACTTGAAACCTTTAGGATTGGTAATCTCATTCAAAGAGAAAGGTACTGTACCCAAATGAGGTTGAGCTGCAGCACAGGCTATGCAGTTGGATCGCTTCTGGGAAAGAACCGTATAGCGGATCCCCTCTATCCATACATTTGTAAAGAAAACCCTGTCTCTAAGGCCAATTTGTCTTCCTACTTTAGGTTGGCCAAATATTTAATGTCAACTGTGGGTACAGATGTAGGAGGTACAGGTGTAACTGAGCTTTGATCCCCTATTCTTATTATTGCTCTAAATACAGAATCTGGGATTCGATCTAACTGTGCCTTTCCCCCTGTGCAATATAGAATGAACAGTAAGGCATGCAAAAACATAACGGCCCTTGATGTACAGGTACTTTTTTCACAGTGCGATGCATGGACCCAATTAGACTGGGAACAAGACACGGGGCAAACACAGCTTTCCTCTAAATTCCCATGTTCCTTTTGGGGTAATCACAGCTCCTTTCTCTATCCATACTGCCGTTTCCTCTTTGGTTGCTTGAGACTGTAAGGTTTTGATGCATTCAAAGCTAACTGGCAGGGAGATTTGCTGTTGTACTGCTGCGATCATCTCTGGGTTTCTGTGCAGCAGCTTCTGCTGCCAGATCAGCTCGATGATCTCCTTGAGCTTCAAGGGTTTTTTCCTGATGAATGTCCTTTAATTTTCATAATGGCCACCCTCGTTGGCAACAACAGAGTGTCCATTAGGGCTTTCAACCCTTTGCCATGTTTAATTGGCTTGCCATTTGCTGTAAGGAAATCTGTAGCCTTCCAAATTGGACCATAAGCATGGGTGATCCCAAAAGCATACCTGGAATCCGTATAGATGTTTGCAGTTTTTCCCTCCGCATACATGCAGGCCTCTTCCAAAGCCTTAAGTTCAGCTTCCTGTGCAGACATGTGAGAGGGCAGTGATTCTGCTTTGATCGTATCATGCTGAGTGACAACTGCATACCCAGTGTAAAACTTCCCCTGGACACCATACCGCGATCCATCCACAAAGAGCTCTAAATCTGAGTTTTCTAAGGGAGTATCTACCACATGATCAAACCCTGTTGTCTCTTGGGACATTAATTGGAGAAATTTGTGTTTATCTTCCGGGTGAGGAAGATACTCAGCTAGATGACTCATACTACTACTCCCTCCCCCCTCCAGAGGCAGCAGAGTAGCTGGATTCAAAGATGTGCACCTTTTTAATGATGACATTTGGTGGCATAAGTAGTGCACATTGTAGTCTCAGGTGTCTGGTGGTGGACAGGTATTTTGGCTGTACTTGTGTGAGAATGGCCAAGATGTCATGAGGGACAAAAACGTGATAATTGAGCACAATCTCAGCCACTACCGCACGGACACAAGATGGCGCTCCTCTAGCCACTGGATCAAGTCTGGCAGCGTAATATGCCACTGGACGCTGTTGGCCAGGCCTAGCTTGGGTGAGAACAGCTGAAGCATGGCCAAGACATTCAGTGCAATAGAGTCTGAAGTCTTTATTGTAGTCTGGTAGACCCAATGCTGGTGTGGAGCTGATGACTAGTTTTAATGTATGGAAGTTCTACACGGCCTCATCTGTCAATGAAAAAGGAAGAGAGGTGAGACAATCATACAAGGTTGCATATTCCTGATCCAAGGCCTACAGTATGAGACTAGACCCAAATAAATTCTCAGAGCCCCCACAGTGGTAGGCAGAGGAATTTGTTGGATTGCGGTCTGGGGTGAGATGTCTAATCCCAGCAGATATACAGTGCCCTAGAAAGGTGACAGTGGTACAACAAAATTGAAGCTTCTTACGAGAAGCTTTACAGCCATTTGCAGCCAGCAAAGTGAGAAGAGACCCCTAGGCTTGTTTACACACCTCCTCTCCCGGGCAGCAAAGAAGTAAGTCATCTATATATTGGAGTAAGACAACTCCTTCAGATGGAATGGGCCAATCCGCTAAAACCTGGGCTAAGGCAGTACTGTACATACTGGGGGAATTATGGGCACCTTGTGGTAAGACCGTCCAGGTGTATTACTTCCTGTCATGAGTGAAAGCAAAAAGATATCTGCAATCCGGATGTAATTGAACTGAGAAAAATGCATTTGCAAGATCCACCACAGTGAAATGGGTAACACTGTGGGGAATCTGTGCCAACAATGTATGTGGGTTTGGTACCACAGGGATATTAAAAACTGTAGCCTCATTAACAGCCCTAAGATCATGTACCATTCTATACTGCACTGGCTGACCTTTTCCCCCCTTTTCTTAATGGGGTACAAGGGAGTGTTACATGGAGAGGTGGTTTCAATTAGTACCCCATTATTGACAAAATCACGTACTATTTTGGTGATCGCATTGGTTTGTTGTATACTGAGTGGATTCTGCGCCTTTCGAGGTAAAGGAGCACCAGGTTTACGTTCTATCATCATTGGAGGGACAGATAAACTACCAACATCTGTGGGTCCGGAGGCCCACAGAAATACAGGTACTTTGTTGCAGCAGATGGGACACGCCCGCTTCAGAGAGTGTAGACACGTACATGCGAAATGGATTATAGTCACAGGCTGCTAAGAGACATATATATCCTCTTCACCTAGTTTGCCTTGTAACTTCACAGTACCATCAGGAAGATACGTTATCTGCGCATATATTTTCTGCAACAAATCTGCTCCTAGCAAATTAACAGGGGCGGTGTTACTGACTAAGAGACGACTTAGCATTTGTTGGTTTGGGGCAAATGCAATTTGTATTGGCTTTGTGTGAGGAGTAGGAACCTCATTACCATCTACTCCTACACATTGAATACTATCCTTAGACATGAGGGATTGTTTTCTATGTTTGCTGTGGATAACTGTTTTGGCTGCTCCAGTATCAATCAAAAAGGGGATAGGCTCCCCCCCCCCCATTGATTGCCAAGGAGACATCGGGGGCAGGCCCTAAGTATTGCATATTTAATAGGGGCACAGCATTTGACTCTGGATTGCCAACTCCCTATGGGCGTTGCACTTGAGGGGGCTGAGCATTCTCCTCCTCTTCCTCCTCCCATGGGCGAGGAGATTCGCAACTTCGTGCAAAGTGCCCCACCCTGCCACATTTAAAACATCTTAAGAGATATTGTAGTTTCCTTCCCCCTTTTTGGGGAGAGGGCTGGTAAGCATTCACGCCCGTTTTAGGTCTTTTGTTTAACTCAGCTTCTACACCATTTGCTACCTGCAACAAAATGGAGGGCTGTATAGTTCTCCATTCAGGCCTAGCTGATGCCATATCTTTTTTGTGGTGCCGCGAATCAGAACTACGGATGCGGACAGCACATAGTGTGCTGTCCGCATCTTTTGTGGCCCTATTGAAATGAATGGGTCTGCACACATTCCGCAAGACTGCGGAACGGATTCAAAATTACGATCGTGTGAATGCACCCTAATAGATATCTCTAGCTCTCCCTGATGTTCTCCAGGTGCCACGCTGCACTGTCCTGACTACGCATTGTGGTGAATGGGACAAAGGATCAAAAGATTCCAGGTTCAATCCCCCTAAGGGGGCAAAAACTTTTTGTGTAAATTTTCCCAATTTTACATATACAAATATATAAACAATTAAAAATAAACCTAGCAGATAATATCTGTACTATTATAATATTTAAAAAATTCTGTAATGGAAAAAAACATAAAAACACGATCCACCATTTTTTTTGTCACCTTGTCCTCCCAAAAAGTTGAATACCAATGATCAAAAAGTTGTACGTGCCCCAAAAATGGTTAAAAAAAAATACGATATGTTGTCCCGCTGTGTAGACCTAAATATAAGAAAGTTATAACTGTCAATGCAAATGGCGATACAAAGAAAATTTTAGATTTTAATTAGAATTTTTTTAAAATACTAAAACAAAATAAAAACTATACAAATTTGGTATCGGCATATAGAGCCGCAGAATAAGGACATCATGACATAGTGCACAGTGAACGTCGTAATATTAAAATCCCAAAAACCTTGTCAGAATTTTTTTCTTTTTTTCAATTTTACCCCACAAAGAACTTTTTTCCTGTTTTCCAGTACAAAACATGGTAAATATATTTAAAAAAAAGCCCTCATATGGCTATGTGAATCGAAAATATAAAAAGTTATGGCTATTGGAATGTAGAGAGGAAAATAAAAAAAAATGCCAAAACTAAAATAGGTCCTGTCCTTAAGAGGTTAAAGGAACCCAACACCTCAAATATATATATAGATATATAAAAAAAAAAACTGTGTCCAAGGAGATCATCCATGATCACTCGCCCTCCTCCTCACTGTCCTGTGACAAGCTGTAAGACAACTGGCTTCCTAATCTGCCCTGTCTGCAGGAGGACAAAGCGAGCAGAAGACTGCAGGATTTCTACAAGACTGTGTCATGATCATGCAGAAAGTGCTACAGACCGAAAAACAGAGAGGGCAACTGTTCTATGTTTAAAACCAAACATGTCTATGCAGTGGCATAGCTAGAAATGCATGGGCCCCATAGCAAAAAAATGTATGGGCCCCCCCCATGCCATCCACAGATCCCCCTCCCCTAAACAGTGCCATCCACAGATCCCCCCTCCCCTAAACAGTGCCATCCACAGATCCCCCCTCCCCTAAACAGTGCCATCCACAGACCCCCCTCCCCTAAACAGTGCCATCCACAGATCCCCCCTCCCCTAAACAGTGCCATCCACAGATCTCCCCCCTAAACAGTGCCATCCACAGATCTCCCCCCTAAACAGTGCCATCCACAGATCCCCCTCTAAACAGTGCCATCCACAGATCCCCCTCTAAACAGTGCCATCCACAGATCCCCCCTAAACAGTGCCATCCACAGATCCCCCCCTAAACAGTGCCATCCACAGATCTCCCCCTAAACAGTGCCATCCACAGATCCCCCCTAAACAGTGCCATCCACAGATCCCCCCTAAACAGTGCCATCCTCAGATCCCCACTAAACAGTGCCATCCTCAGATCCCCCCTAAACAGTGCCATCCACAGATCCCTCCTCCCCTAAACAGTGCCATCCACAGATCCCTCCTCCCCTAAACAGTGCCATCCACAGATCCCTCCTCCCCTAAACAGTGCCATCCACAGATCCCTCCTCCCCTAAACAGTGCCATCCACAGATCTCCCCCCTAAACAGTGCCATCCACAGATCCCCCCCTAAACAGTGCCATCCACAGATCCCCCCTAAACAGTGCCATCCACAGATCCCCCCTAAACAGTGCCATCCACAGATCCCCCTCCCCTAAACAGTGCCATCCACAGACCTCCCCCCTAAACAGTGCCATCCACAGATCTCCCCCCTAAACAGTGCCATCCACAGATCTCCCCCCTAAACAGTGCCATCCACAGATCCCCCCTAAACAGTGCCATCCACAGATCCCCCCTCCCCTAAACAGTGCGATCCACAGATCCCCCCTCCCCTAAACAGTGCCATCCACAGATCTCCCCCCTAAACAGTGCCATCCACAGATCTCCCCCCTAAACAGTGCTATCCACAGATCCCCCCCCTAAACAGTGCCATCCACAGATCCCCCCCTCCCCTAAACAGTGCCATGATGGCACTGTTTAGGGGAGGGGGGATCTGTGGATGGCATTGTTTAGGGGGGATCTGTGGATGGCACTGTTTAGGGGGGATCTGTGGATGGCACTGTTTAGGGGGGATCTGTGGATGGCACTGTTTAGGGGGGAGATCTGTGGATGGCACTGTTTAGGGGAGGGGGGGGGATCTGAGGATGGCACTGTTTAGGGGGGGATCTGAGGATGGCACTGTTTAGGGGGAGATCTGTGGATGGCACTGTTTAGGGGGGGATCTGTGGATGGCACTGTTTAGGGGGGATCTGTGGATGGCACTGTTTAGAGGGGGATCTGTGGATGGCACTGTTTAGGGGGGAGATCTGTGGATGGCACTGTTTAGGGGAGGGCGGATCTGTGGATGGCACTGTTTAGGGGAGGGGGATCTGTGGATGGCACTGTTTAGGGGAGGGGGATCTGTGGATGGCATGGGGGGGGCCCATACACTGCCATCCACAGATCCCCCTACAGTGCCATCCACAGCTCCCCCTCCCCGACGCTCACAGCAGTATATTTATAAACTAATCAGTAACTACTTTAACTTTAATCATTGCTCATTGCTGAGCTCTTTACTTGGATTATTTGGATATCTTACTTTGTCTTAGCTCCGGTAATAGCAGGCAGTGCGGGGGGCGGCGCTCACTCACTGACGTCATGCGCCTGCGCCGCCTAGTGGGAGGAGCAGGCGCGTGACGTCAGTGAGTGAGCGCCGCCCCCCGCGCTGCCTGCTATTGTATATTCTAAACCCCAGGCAAGCGTCCCTGTCACCATGGGAACGCCTGGGGGTTAGAATATATCATCGGATTTGAGTTTTTACGATCTCACTGAGCTCGTAAAACTCAGATCCGATGGTATATTCTAACCCCCAGGCAAGCGTCCCCGTCACCATGGGAACACCTGGGGGTTAGAAAATACCATCGGATCTTCTGAGTTACTCAGTGGCCTGGCTGGAGCCTCTGCAGCTACTATGTGGGCCCGGCCCTGCGTGCGCCCTGCTCCAGTCCTGACTCCTCCCCAGCTAGGCCCGAGCCTCGGACCACCCACGTCCCGCCCACTACACTAGTCTAGTCTAGTCTAGTGTAGTGGGCGGGCGGTCCGCGGCTCGGCACTGGCTGCCTGTGTGTGGTTGGTGCGTGTGTAAATTGAAAAAAAATAAAAATCAACAGAAGGCGGCAGGGACGGGGCCCCAGTGGCGTAGGGCCCCATAGCCACTGCTATGGTTGCTATGGCGATCCCTACGCCACTGTGTCTATGTCTACATAGATATCCAATCATGTTATTGTTGGTCAATAATTATGGACCCTGTCTGATGAAATGTATATTTGTCTATTGTCTTGTAACTTAAGAAGGGCCTTATAAACCTATGCAATATGGCCCGAAACATCGCTATATTATGTACTTAAAGGGAATGTTACCTAAATGGTTTTTATGCCAGTTAAAACCAGTGACACATCATTTTTTTCTAATCAATTTTTATTTTATGATTGCAGATTTTTTTTAATTCTATTTACTGAACATGATTATGGGGGCTGTCATCTTGCCTGAGCCGTTCTTAACAGCATTTAGAGATATGCTTTACAGGAGCAATCATGGGCCATAGACTCAATGGAGAGAAGCTGACTCATTGACTGCCATGGCAGAGTTTTTTAGGCATACTCTGTGACCTGTACAGAGATCAGGAGGGAATAGATAATCTGTGATATCACCTATTAAGAATGGCGAATGCTTTGCTGTCTATTATATTATAGGTGTTATCTGTCATTCTCATCCTTCCAGTAATGATAGGCTGATAACTGCAGTAAAGTGATCTGTACAGACTAAGATTTCGCCCCTATTGTTAGGCTTAGTGACCAGTGCAAAAACTTGTAATTTTGTAAAAATATAGATGTTAAAGAGGACCTTTCACCGTTTATTACACTATGAACTAAGTATACAGATACAGTCATGTGAAAAAATTAGGACACCCTTTGAAAGCATGTGGTTTTTTGTAACATTTTTAATAAATGGTTATTTCATCTCCGTTTCAACAAAACAGAGAGATTAAAGTAATCCAACTAAACAAAGAAAACTGAAGAAAAGTCTTTTCAAGATCTTCTGTAAATGTCATTCTACAAAAATGCCTATTCTAACTGAGGAAAAAGATAGGACACCCTCACATGTATTCCCTCTTAAATTGGCTCAGATCTCACACAGGTATATCACACCAGGTGCACATAATTAGTAGATCGTTACTCTGCATGTTGAATGAGGCTTGCCCTATTTAAACCTCAGACATTTAGTTTGGTGTGCTCCTGACTGTTGAAGTGAGAGTGAGCACCATGGTGAGAGCAAAAGAGCTGTCAGAGGACTTCAGAAAAAAGATTGTAGCAGCCTATGAGTCTGGGAAGGGATTTAAAAAGATCTCAAAAGATTTTGAAATCAGCCATTCCACTGTCCGGAAGATAGTCTACAAGTGGAGGGCTTTCAAAACAACTGCCAACATGCCCAGGACTGGTCGCCCCAGCAAGTTCACCCTAAGAGCAGACCGCAAGATGCTAAAAGAGGTATCCAAAAACCCTAAAGTGTCATCTCGAGAACTACAGCAGGCTCTGGCTACTGTTGATGTAGAAGTACATGCCTCTACAATCAGAAAGAGACTGTACAAGTTTAACTTGCATGGGAGGTGTGCAAGGAAGAAACCTTTGCTTTCCAAGAGAAACATCGAGGCCAGACTGACATTTGCCAGCGATAAAGTTGACAAAGACCAGGACTTCTGGAATAATGTTCTTTGGACAGATGAGTCCAAAATTGAATTATTTGGACACAACAGCAGAGGACATGTTTGGCGTAAACCAAACACAGCATTCCAAGAAAAGAACCTCATACCAACTGTGAAGCATGGAGGTGGAAGTGTCATGGTTTGGGGCTGCTTTGCTGCAGCAGGACCTGGTCAGCTCACCATCATAGAATCCACGATGAATTCTACTGTGTATCAGAAGGTGCTTGAAGAACATGTGAGACCATCAGTTAGAAAATTAAAGCTGAAGCGGAACTGGACCATGCAACATGACAATGACCCAAAACATACTAGTAAATCAACCAAAGATTGGCTGAAAAAGAAGAAATGGAGAGTCCTGGAATGGCCAAGTCAAAGTCCAGATTTGAATCCCATTGAGATGCTGTGGGGTGACTTGAAAAGGGCTGTACGTGCAAGAAACCCCTCAAACATCTCACAGCTGAAAAAGTTCTGCATTGAGGAGTGGGGTAAAATTTCCTCAGACCGATGTCGAAGACTGGTAGATGGCTACAAGAACCGTCTCACTGCAGTTATTTCAGCCAAAGGAGGTAACACTCGCTATTAGGGGCAAGGGTGTCCTATCTTTTTCCTCAGTTAGAATAGGCATTTTTGTAGAATGACATTTACAGAAGATCTTGAAAAGACTTTTCTTCAGTTTTCTTTGTTTAGTCGGATTACTTTAATCTCTCTGTATTGTTGAAACGGAGATGAAATAACCATTTATTAAAAATGTTACAAAAAACCACATGCTTTCAAAGGGTGTCCTAATTTTTTCACAAGACTGTATGTAGAGCGCCCGGGGATCTCACTGCACTTACTATTATCCCTGGGCGCCGCTCCGTTCTCCTGCTATGCCCTCCGGTATCTTCGGTCACTAAGTTATGGTAGGCGGAGTCTGCCCTTGTTCTGCTGTAGCGCTGGCCAATCGCATTGCAGAGCTCACAGCCTGGGAGAAAATAACCTCCCAGGCTGTGAGCTCTGCGCTGCGATTGGCCAGCGCTACAGCAGAACAAGGGCAGACTCCGCCTACCATAAGTTAGGGACTGAAATCTCCGCCTACTATAACTTAGTGAGCGGAGATACCGGAGGGGATAACGGGAGAACAGAGCGGCGCCCGGGGATAATAGTAAGTGCAGTGAGATCCCCGTGTGCCGCTCTACATGTCTGTATACTTAGTTCATAGTGTAATAATCGGTGAAAGGTCTTCTTTAACATGGAAAATTAAAAATAACATCAATAAAAATTCTTTAAAAATGAGGTGATGTAAAAAAAATATGATGCACGACTGGGCCAGGCGAATAAATTAACCTATTTTAACTGCAAGTTTGTAGTGCTGTCTCACTTTGGAGCACAGTAATAGTATGTTACAGCCGGCAGCTAGTTAGCATGAACAGCTGTTCTTATATGGCGCAGTGATGGTACAGGCTTACTGGCTGTACCCACTTTATCACTTGCGCATGCCAGCTGTATTATGCAGAACCCGAACCTGCTCTTGCTGCCAGGATAAAAGTTGACACTGATCCTGCCAGTTTAGCCCCTTAAATACTACAGTCAATACTTCCGCAACGTTGAAGTGGTTAAAGGTAAAGGGCCCTCTTTCTCACCCAATTGGCACCCACATGGTATGAATTAGGGGTGTTGAGAGGATGCCGTGGAGGTCATGGGCTTATCGGTGACCCACAGGCCTGCCATGCACAGATGTCTATTATTTATTGCCTTTGGCAGGACATAATAGTCAAGCTATCAGTTTTACTCTGACATAGTACAGGTCAATACATAAATAATGCTGTGTACTATATAAATGATAAAAAGATCGCAGGTTCAAGTCTCCGACTGGAAAAATGAAAGTGGAAATATTTTAAAAATCTAATTTTAAACTGCCTCAAAAAGCATTGTATTAGCTTGAAAACACCTTTATTTACATAAAATAAAACCTATATTATACTATTCTGTGTAGCTTTTACATTTATACAATCTGCGGAAGCCACCTTGACGCCTGGTAGATGGGCCCGACACGTATGTGCGCTAAGAGCTTCCATTATTCATGTATACTCATTGTACCACTTTTATCTAGAATGACCCCCATTTCCTAGCTCTATTGTTTGTATATATAATGGTGTGCAGCCATTTTGTTTTTGTAATTAGCTTTTACATTTATACAATTGAGTGATCACATTATTTATCAAACAGTCCTATATTTCCCTAAATGGCATCAGTAAAAGATGCAACTTGTCTCACAAAATTTCAAACCCTCACATAGCTCAGTCAAAGGAAAAATGTTATGGGTCTTATTTTTAAAAAGTCTTATTGTGCAAAAGTATAAAATCCTAAAAAGATACAAAATTGGACCAAAAAAATAAAAAATGTTTTATTGCTGTAACTACTGATCTGCTACACAATGAATGCCATAAAAACATACAGCAAAAAATAAATACAAAATGTATGCAAAACATTACTGCATTAACCCAAAATGGTGCCATTTAAAAATACAACATCCTGCAAAAACATGCAAGTCAACAGAATACTATAAAATAATGGCTTTTGAAATGTGGAGAAGAAAACTGAGAAAAACTGCAGCAATACCCAAGGTTTGGCAGCAACCTACCTGTGTGTATTAGTGTATTAAGTTGAAATTGAGCGTCAAACCGGGGGGGTCCATTTAATTAAAGAGGACCTTTCATGGGTCCAGACATATGAAATAAGTAGGTGGTTGTGTAGGGCATACAGGGAGTGCAGAATTATTAGGCAAGTTGTATTTTTGAGGATTAATTTTATTATTGAACAGCAACCATGTTCTCAATGAACCCAAAAAACTCATTAATATCAAAGCTGAATATTTTTGGAAGTAGTTTTTAGTTTGTTTTTAGTTTTAGCTATTTTAGGGGGATATCTGTGAATGCAGGTGACTATTACTGTGCATAATTATTAGGCAACTTAACAAAAAACAAATATATACCCATTTCAATTATTTATTTTTACCAGTGAAACCAATATAACATCTCAACATTCACAAATATACATTTCTGACATTCAAAAACAAAACAAAAACAAATCAGTGACCAATATAGCCACCTTTCTTTGCAAGGACACTCAAAAGCCTGCCATCCATGGATTCTGTCAGTGTTTTGATCTGTTCACCATCAACATTGCGTGCAGCAGCAACCACAGCCTCCCAGACACTGTTCAGAGAGGTGTACTGTTTTCCCTCCTTGTAAATCTCACATTTGATGATGGACCACAGGTTCTCAATGGGGTTCAGATCAGGTGAACAAGGAGGCCATGTCATTAGATTTTCTTCTTTTATACCCTTTCTTGCCAGCCACGCTGTGGAGTACTTGGACGCGTGTGATGGAGCATTGTCCTGCATGAAAATCATGTTTTTCTTGAAGGATGCAGACTTCTTCCTGTACCACTGCTTGAAGAAGGTGTCTTCCAGAAACTGGCAGTAGGACTGGGAGTTGAGCTTGACTCCATCCTCAACCCGAAAAGGCCCCACAAGCTCATCTTTGATGATACCAGCCCAAACCAGTACTCCACCTCCACCTTGCTGGCGTCTGAGTCGGACTGGAGCTCTCTGCCCTTTACCAATCCAGCCACGGGCCCATCCATCTGGCCCATCAAGACTCACTCTCATTTCATCAGTCCATAAAACCTTAGAAAAATCAGTCTTGAGATATTTCTTGGCCCAGTCTTGACGTTTCAGCTTGTGTGTCTTGTTCAGTGGTGGTCGTCTTTCAGCCTTTCTTACCTTGGCCATGTCTCTGAGTATTGCACACCTTGTGCTTTTGGGCACTCCAGTGATGTTGCAGCTCTGAAATATGGCCAAACTGGTGGCAAGTGGCATCTTGGCAGCTGCACGCTTGACTTTTCTCAGTTCATGGGCAGTTATTTTGCGCCTTGGTTTTTCCACACACTTCTTGCGACCCTGTTGACTATTTTGAATGAAACGCTTGATTGTTCGATGATCACGCTTCAGAAGCTTTGCAATTTTAAGAGTGCTGCATCCCTCTGCAAGATATCTCACTATTTTTGACTTTTCTGAGCCTGTCAAGTCCTTCTTTTGACCCATTTTGCCAAAGGAAAGGAAGTTGCCTAATAATTATGCACACCTAATATAGGGTGTTGATGTCATTAGACCACACCCCTTCTCATTACAGAGATGCACATCACCTAATATGCTTAATTGGTAGTAGGCTTTCGAGCCTATACAGCTTGGAGTAAGACAACATGCATAAAGAGGATGATGTGGTCAAAATACTCATTTGCCTAATAATTCTGCACGCAGTGTATAGTGCAGGCATGTAAGATCACTTACTAGCTTATCTGTCCGGCGCTCCGTTCCCCCGCTATGCCCCCCTTTTACTTCTCCCTGGCTGTAATGCAGTCCAATCACAGCCAGGGAGAAAAAAAGCTCACCTTCTTCCTGGCTGTGACACTCTCCTCTGTGATTGGACCGCGCTACAGCGAGGGAGAAAGAGACTCTTTAAGCAGCATACTGTATATACGTGATTACTGCAGCAATACCCACGGTAGTGTTGAGCAAATCGAGTTTCAGATCAGAGATCTGAAGTCGATTTGTTCAAACACTTCGGTTCTAATGTTGTTTCCTTGTACAGCATTAAAATGTATTGCCTCCATGTAGGCGAAATTCGTTTCAGCAGAAGTCATGCGAGACTTTGGTGAATTAATTCGGCAATCACATCTGCGTCTATAAAAACATTTTAAAATAGCAATTTGAATTCTGATTTGGTACCGGCAGGTACCTCGGTACCAAACCTGACTTCAGATTGCTATTTTAAAATCTTCTATCTGATCAGAAGTAGTAGTAGTAGTAGGCCGCAGTTGTCCTTGTTGGCGTCAGAAAGGCTCAACATTATAGTTGAGGAAAAGAGGATGAGATTGTGGATTGGATGGCTCACTCCTCCTCTCAGTCGCAGCAGGATGACGTGGAGCTGACTTCAAAGTCTGACACTGTGCCATGGAGCCAGGGGTCACAATGTTACTTCTGCTCCTCCTTCTTGCAGCCCCAAAGAAGGCTTTCAGTGGAGTCCTCCCAGTCTTCAATGTCCCTTCCTAGAGGGGCGCCTTCCTTTTTCCTAAGTGTCAAGAAAACCCCACCATGCACTGCAGCAGATAGTCAAGAGAGTCTCCCTGTTGACGACTTGTGTGAGAGTAGTCAATGTTTGTACTGCCCTCAGGAGGGAGTGAAGGAGGAGGAGGCAGAGGAGACGGCTGAAAACCCCAGGCATAGCCGTATGTCATGGTAGGGAGTGGGGGAAAACTCCCCACCGTATAATGTAGGATAATGGGGAGGCAGCTAGGCCTGGACAAAAGGAAAAGGGAGCAGGTCACCTAATGCCGCCCTAATCCTGGCTCTGAATTATACCTGTATGAGCAGACCCAGATGGTAGGTGGGCTCATACACAGAAACTTCGGACCCTGAGTCGCCCTGAATATCCCTGCAATGAGGTTAGGAGCAGGAGACGACCTGTTCATCCCAGACGCGGATGAACTGGAGTCTCCACTTACCTAGCCACAAGGAAAGGGACAGCCAGTGAAAAGCCACTGAATCGGCAGGTAAGAGCCCTGAAACAACATGCACTTACCTGCCGCGGCCACAACAACCACTGGACCCCCATGCAGACAGGAAGCATGGCGGCCCCAGGCAAAGCTGCTCACCGACTTGTGATTCCCCTTCCGGGGAGCCCTGACACGCCCTTCCTGAGTTTATGCGACTCACAGGGGAAAATGTCTAGCAAACATGCTGGAAGACAGACACCACATGCCAGACATGTAACTACCACTAGACATACAACAGACCCCGCACATAACCCACACCAAACATAGATACAAGAGAAGGTAAAGACATAAGTAACATAGGGGAGACATCATGGTGACATCGATGTCTAGCTAGGAGGCCCTCCCACTGGACAGATGGTATATCCAGGATAGGAGCAGCACTCCAACTCACACAAAGGCTGAAGGGCCACTGACCTCAAGCGCACAACATATAAAGAGCCAAGATGCCACACCTAAATCCACACCAGCCAGATAATTAACCCCTCCGGCATCAGACAGGGAAGGACCCAGGGGAAAGGAGGAGCCACTTACATGCTGCAAAAACTACACGTTGCCGCAAGCAACAGCATGCACGGCAACCATGTCAGGGCGCACACAACAGAGGCCGTGACACTGTGTTGGTGGTGGTAGTAGTAGTGGCCACCGAAGCTGCGCTGTTGGTGTCGGAAAGAGCAGGGGAGGGGTCTAAAGAACCCACCATGATATCCCACAGTCTGATAGAAGAGAAACAGAGGGTGAGGACTCAGATGACAATTGTGTGCAGAACAGGACCTGGGAGCTAGATCAGGGTGCTGAGGAGGAGGAGGCAACATCAGAGGAGGAAGGTGATGCTGGCAACAATAAAGAGCAGAGGCCATGTACCTTTCAAAGAATAGCCAGGGCCATGTGCTCATGCCAGAGCTAAGCTACCTCTACCCCTACTAGAGTATCTCCCATGTGGTAGTTTTTCTCCATGCTGCTGGAAGACAAATGCAGGCTGTGCAAGAGCAAAATAAAATGTGGGCAGGCAAACTACTATTAAACCACATGAAGCGGTATCACCCCATCCCTTGGGCAAACAGACGTGGCAGCCAGCCACTGCGGCAGGAGTTCCCTCCTTCCAGTCCAGCTTGCGGCAGCCAAGCCACATCTCCGAGCAGTATAGTGTCTTTTAAATAATCATCCCTTTCCACTTCTCCCGCTCAGACTACTCCTCCTCCTCTGCTCCATCGTCAGCCATCGATAATGAAATGCTTAGCCAGGAAAAAACTGTGCGCCTAGCAATCCGACGGTGCACAAGCTTAATTCCCTTCCTACCTGATCAAGTTGCTGGTGGTGCAGTTGTTACCGTACCATGTACTAAAGTCTACTGACTTTAGGGAGCTATTGGCATGTGCTCAGCCTTGCTGTAAGATTCCTAGCCAGCATTGTTTCTCCCAAAAAGCCATCCCTGTTTTGTACTCTAATGTGGCGGACAACATGGGCCGCTCCCTGTGATTGTCACTGTGCAGCAAGGTTCATGCAACAGTGGACACCTGGAGCACCATTAACGGGCAGCGACAGTACATGTCTTTCATGACCCGCTGGGTCAATGTTTTTTCTGGCAGCAACGAGGCAGCACCCTGGCAACAAGGCCAGGTCCTTTTGACACCCCCACGATTGTGTCGGCCTGGCTCCCACACCAGATGTTATCCACCTCCTCCATGGCAGCTGGGCAAAGGTTCACTCGCACTACCCCTCCTTCTTATCACATATGTCAGGTCAAGCGTTGCCTTGCCGTGTTGGAGCTGATCGGCCTGGGAGAGAGTAGCCACACCATTGAAGAGTTGCTCAAATATATAAAGTAGCAAAAATCCCGCTGGCTGTCACCCCGCTAATTTCAACTGGTGGTCAGCGACAATGGGCACAACATAGTGGCCGCCCTGAAACTGGGTGAAATCACGCATGCTTCCTGCATGGCACACGTCATCAACCTAGTGGTGCAGTGCTTTCTAAATAAGTACACTGGCTTGCGCAAAGGTACTGGCAATGTCCAGAAGACTCTCGAAGTACTTTAGCCTCTCTTATGTGGCGAGGAGCGCTCTCCTGGACCTTCAGCTACAGAATGGCCTGCCGCTACACCGTTTGATCTGCGACATGCCAACTAACTGTAATTCAACATTGCACATACTCAAGCATCTGTACAGGCATCGGAAAGCTGTTAATGATTGTCATGCACCAAACAGCCTCAGCAGCAGAGAGCATGTGTGGCTTCGAGGTCGGGCAGTGGCAGCTCATCCAAGACGCCTGCTGAAGCCCTTCGAAGAGGCCACAAAGTTTGTCAACAGGGACAACTGCAGCATGAATTGCATCATCCCTCTCATATTTATCTTAGAACAGACGCTGATACTCATGCAACAGGAGACCACGACGGAAGAAAAGCAGCTGACACATCTTGCTTTCCATCCTATAGCTGTTGGGGAAACACAAAGAGAATCTGCCATGGAGGAAGAAAAGCAGGGATGGACTGGGAACTTAAAGTGGCCCTGGAATAAATATTAAGTGGCCCTGTTTTGTAGTTGGGTCCAAATTGATGGAAGGTAGGGCCAGCAATTCCATATTGTGGCAAATTATTTCACCCCAACAGAGCCAAATACCACAGTCCATCACAAAATACTGCCAACAGCACAAAATACATCCCAAAAAACTTTCACTGGCTTACTGTGAGGAGGGTCCAGGTGGCCCCCTGGGCATCGGCCCACCAGGAAATTTCCCTGTAAGATCTATGGCCAATCTGCCCATGAAGAGAAAGATGAAGAAGATGAGGATGAGACAGGTGTATCGTTGACATCAAGCAGTCTGATGATTACTGGATAGCCATGCTTTTAGACCCTCGCTACCAAGGCAAAATAGGGGATTGTTTTCTTCTGTCAGTAAGGGAGGACAAATTATGCTACTACCAGGAAACACTGTTTCCTGGTGTGTCTGAAAGGGAGGCCCTTCTCCGCCCCCCAGAAGAGTCATCCCCCTCTGTCGCCACGAGCAGTATCAACATGATGGAGCAGTTTTCTTCCCTGCCCCCACGACAGCACCACAGAGAGAGAGGATTCGCCCCAGGGACAGGAAACCTGCAGAATAAAAAGGTGGAGCCTCTTTCTAACCTCAGTGGTTTCCTGTCCCTGGAGCGGGAGACCTGCAGTTTTCTTTTCAGGTACCGCTAGTCTGGAAGTCCCAGAGATGTTCTTGAGGGCTATGTGGTAATACCTGCTGGGGTCTATCGCCCATAGGTTGGGCTGGCAGGACCCTAGGAGCTGGTGGGGGTCCAGGCCCTCCGTCCGGTTCTTGTGGCAGGTGCGTGGGCCCATCCAGTAGAGTAAGGCCTCGCAACGCTTGGAGCCCGGATCCATGGATAAGAGGAAGCAGCCCCGGGGGGTGGGGGTATTATGTTCCACCGCATGCAGCCCGGATCCATGGAGGGAACATGTATTCTGGTGCATCCTCCGGCGTGCGGCTCAGACGAGGAAGAAGGAGCCTAGATCATGCAGCCCCCAGGGCTGTGAAAGTAGGTACTCCTTATGATGGATTGTACTTGGGTTATACAGTGAATACTTGTGTTATGTGGTTGGTATGAATCTGGCTGAATGCTTCAAACCTAGTTGTCTGCCTCATGGCTTTAGGGCCTGGTTGTCTGCCTCATGGCTTTAGGGCCTGGTTGTCTGCCTCATGGCTTTAGGGCCTGGTTGTCTGCCTCTTGGCTTTAGGTCCCGGTTGGCTGCCTCTTGGCTTTAGGGCCTGGTTTTCTGCCTCGTGGCCTTTAGGGCCTGGTTTTCTGCCTCGTGGCTTTAGGGCCTGGTTTTCTGCCTCGTGGCTTTAGGGCCTGGTTTTCTGCCTTGTGGCGTTAGGGCCTGGTTTTCTGCCTCGTGGCTTTAGGGCCTGGTTTTCTGCCTCGTGGCTTTAGGGCCTGGTTGTCTGCGCATGGCTTTAGGGCCTGGTTGTCTACCTCATGGCTTTAGGGCCTGGCCGTCGGCTTTGGGGCCTGGATGGCCTGCCTCAGGGCTTAAGGGCTTGGATGGCCTGCCTCAGGGCTTAAGGGCCTGGATGGCCTGCCTCAGGGCTTAAGGGCCTGAATGGCCTGCCTCAGGGCTTAAGGGCCTGAATGGCCTGCCTCAGGGCTTAAGGGCCTGAATGGCCTGCCTCAGGGCTTAAGGGCCTGGATGGCCTGCCTCAGGGCTTAAGGGCCTGGATGGCCTGCCTCAGGGCTTAAGGGCCTGGATGGCCTGCCTCAGGGCTTAAGGGCCTGGATGGCCTGCCTCAGGGCTTAAGGGCCTGGATGGCCTGCCTCAGGGCTTAAGGGCCTGGATGGCCTGCCTCAGGGCTTAAGGGCCTGGATGGCCTGCCTCAGGGCTTAAGGGCCTGGATGGCCTGCCTCAGGGCCTGGATGGCCTGCCTCAGGGCTTAAGGGCCTGGATGGCCTGCCTCAGGGCTTAAGGGCCTGGATGGCCTGCCTCAGGGCTTAAGGGCCTGGATGGCCTGCCTCAGGGCTTAAGGGCCTGGATGGCCTGCCTCAGGGCTTAAGGGCCTGGATGGCCTGCCTCAGGGCTTAAGGGCCTGGATGGCCTGCCTCAGGGCTTAAGGGCCTGGATGGCCTGCCTCAGGGCTTAAGGGCCTGGATGGCCTGCCTCAGGGCTTAAGGGCCTGGATGGCCTGCCTCAGGGCTTAAGGGCCTGGATGGCCTGCCTCAGGGCTTAAGGGCCTGCATGGCCTGCCTCAGGGCTTAAGGGCCTGGATGGCCTGCCTCAGGGCTTAAGGGCCTGGATGGCCTGCCTCAGGGCTTAAGGGCCTGGATGGCCTGCCTCAGGGCTTAAGGGCCTGGATGGCCTGCCTCAGGGCCTGGATGGCCTGCCTCAGGGCTTAAGGGCCTGGATGGCCTGCCTCAGGGCTTAAGGGCCTGGATGGCCTGCCTCAGGGCTTAAGGGCCTGGATGGCCTGCCTCAGGGCTTAAGGGCCTGGATGGCCTGCCTCAGGGCTTAAGGGCCTGGATGGCCTGCCTCAGGGCTTAAGGGCCTGGATGGCCTGCCTCAGGGCTTAAGGGCCTGGATGGCCTGCCTCAGGGCTTAAGGGCCTGGATGGCCTGCCTCAGGGCTTAAGGGCCTGGATGGCCTGCCTCAGGGCTTAAGGGCCTGGATGGCCTGCCTCAGGGCTTAAGGGCCTGGATGGCCTGCCTCAGGGCTTAAGGGCCTGGATGGCCTGCCTCAGGGCTTAAGGGCCTGGATGGCCTGCCTCAGGGCTTAAGGGCCTGCATGGCCTGCCTCAGGGCTTAAGGGCCTGGATGGCCTGCCTCAGGGCTTAAGGGCCTGGATGGCCTGCCTCAGGGCTTAAGGAGCCTGGATGGCCTCCTCAGGGCTTAAGGGCCTGGATGGCCTGCCTCAGGGCTTAAGGGCCTGGATGGCCTGCCTCAGGGCTTAAGGGCCTGGATGGCCTGCCTCAGGGCTTAAGGGCCTGGATGGCCTGCCTCAGGGCTTAAGGGCCTGGATGGCCTGCCTCAGGGCTTAAGGGCCTGCATGGCCTGCCTCAGGGCTTAAGGGCCTGGATGGCCTGCCTCAGGGCTTAAGGGCCTGGATGGCCTGCCTCAGGGCTTAAGGAGCCTGGATGGCCTCCTCAGGGCTTAAGGGCCTGGATGGCCTGCCTCAAAGCTTAAGGGCCTGGATGGCCTGCCTCTTGGCGTTAGGACCTAGATGGTCTGCCTCCTGGATTCAGTGCCTGCCTTTTGGTTTTGGGGCTTAGATAGTCTGCCTCTGGGCTTTAGGGCCTTGTTGACTACCTTTTGGGGGACTGAATGACTGTCTTCAGACCTTCCTGGCTTAATGCCTCTGTTATGTTGTTTTTTTCTGATTACTGATGCCTGTATGGCTAAACGTCTTTGCTTATATGCCTGCTTGGTTGAATGTCTTGCATTATACCTGCTTTGTTGAACACCTGGTCAACTGAACGCCTGTTGTGTCTATGTCTAGTCGGCTGAAGGTCTGTAGCATCTTTGCCTGGTCGGCTGAAGGCCTGTAGCATCTTTTGCCTGGTCGGCTGAAGGCATGTAGCATCTTTTGCCTGGTCGGCTGAAGGCCTGTAGCTTCTTTTGTCTGGTCGGCTGAACGCCTGTAGCATCCTTTTTGCCTGCTCGGCTGAACGCCTGTAGCATTTTTTTGCCTGGTCAGCTAAAGGCCTGTAGCATCTTTTGTCTGGTCGGCTGAACGCCTGTTGCATCTTTGCCTCGTGGGATGAACGCCTGTAGCGTCTATACTTGGTTGGCTTGTGCCTACAGCGTCTATGACTGGTCAGCTGAACACCTGTAGTATTTATGCCTGGTCACCTAACTCCTGTAGAGTCTATGCCTGGTCGGCTGAATGCCTGTGAAACTATGCCTGCCTGTCTGGCTGACTGCTTTTGAGTCTGTGGATGGCTGCCTTTGAGTCTGTGCCTGTCTGGCTGGATACCTTTGAACCTGTGCCTGCCTGGCGGGCTGCTTTTTGAGCCTGTGCCTGTCTGGCGGGCTGCCTTTTTGAGCCTGTGCCTGTCTGGTTGGTTGTCTTTGAGCCTGAACCTGTCTGTCTGGCTGCATGTGAAGCTGTGCCTGTTGGATGGCTGCCTTCGAGTTTGTGTCTGTCTGTCTGGCTGCCTTTGAGCCTGTGCCTGTCTGGTGGGCTGCCTTTGAGCCTGTGCCTGTTTGGCTGGCTGACTGCCTTTTTTGAGTCTGAGCAAGGTGATTGCTTCTGTGTTTATGCTTGCTCGGATGACTGCTCTTGCTGTCTGCTTTTGCTGCTGGGTTTATCTAGTGTGGTTGTGTTGATCGGCGGGCAGCTTCGCATGGCTGACGAATTCTGCGGCCGTGTCTGCATTGGGGACGGCTTCTGGCAGTCGTGTCTGCAGGGCTGGTTTCTTCTGTTGCCATGTTTAAATCGTTTACCGCTCATGCAGCAGTGTCTGGATGACTGTACTTGGCGCCAGGGCTGTGTAGTCGGAGTCGAGGAGTCTGAGTCGGAGGCATTTTGGGTACCTAGAGTCGGAGTCGGCAAAAAATGAACCGACTCCGACTCCTACTAGATTTAAATTGGAATAAAAATAAAAAAAAGCAAGTTTAAATGTCTCAATTCACAAAAAGTTATAATTAATTACTGTATTTTTCGCCCTATAAGACGCACCTGCCCATAAGACGCACCTAGGTTTTTGAGGAGGAAAATAAGAAAAAAAATATTTTGAACCAAAAGGTGTGCTTTTGGTGGGTTTTGAACTAATGGTGGTCTGTGGATGACACTATTATGGGGGCATCTGTGGATGGCACTGTTATGGGGGCATCTGTGGATGGCACTGTTATGGGGGCATCTGTGGATGGCACTGTTATGGGGGCATATGTGGATGACACTATTATGGGGGCATCTGTGGGTGACACTATTATGGGGGCATCTGTGGGTGGCACTGTTATGGGGGCATCTGTGGGTGACACTATTATGGGGGCATCTGTGGGTGGCACTGTTATGGGGGCATCTGTGGGTGGCACTGTTATGGGGGCATCTGTGGGTGGCACTGTTATGGGGGCATCTGTGGGTGGCACTGTTATGGGGGCATCTGTGGGTGGCACTGTTATGGGGGCATCTGTGGGTGGCACTGTTATGGGGGCATCTGTGGATGGCACTGTTATGGGGGCATCTGTGGATGGCACTGTTATGGGGGTGCATATGTGGATGGCACTGTTATGGGGGTGCATATGTGGATGGCACTGTTATGGGGGATCATTGTGGGGGCATCTGTGGATGACACATATATAGCATCTTATCTTATGTGTCATCCTTGAAGGAAAAGAAAATCCAGCACTTCGTATCTTTGCTTGACGGTGTTTATTACACAAACCAAAGTGTAAGCGGTAACGGAACCCTCAAAGTGCAAGCCCCAATGCGGTCTACATGTTTCGAACCAGATGGTTCTTAATCATGACCTCCTTATGTGTCATCTACAGATTCCCCCCCCCATAACAGTGTCCCTGTGTAGTGAATGGGGGCCAGCATCTGTTTCTGTAATGGCAGCAGGGCCCGGTGCCTGCTTTATTCATAAAGTGAGCGGAGCAGGCGCGTGACGTAGTGAGCTACGCTACGAGCGCCCACCCGGCCTCCTGACTGCCAAGAAGTTAGTAGTAAGTAGTACAGCGCTAGATTTAAGATGATTGGAATACTTTAACAATACCCACAAGTTAGATATGATTACCGTATACTACAGTGAGCGGGGCCCGGTGTAGTAGAATACAGTGACTGCACCGGGCCCCGCTGCCATTACAGAAACAGATGCCGGCCCCCAGCCCCTCCTCCCTCTCAGCCTATTCACCGGACGGTCGCAGCAGTCGCCCCCATAAGACGCACTGCTATTTTTCCCCCACTTTTGCGAAAAATACGGTACTTCTCTACTGTAAGAATAAAGGCCAATGCATGCAGTGCATCACATTACCGCAAAACGAACACGTTAAGTGACCATGAAGAAGCATGCTTTTCATATGCTTCACTATATGGCACGCAACGCACAGTTAAGGAGCGGCAATACTTATACTTTCCATTGTGTTGTGTTCCGCTGTTACAGGGAACGCAACGCCCATGGTTAACCTAGCCTCTCACTGATAACCGATTAAGTAAATATGTTTTTTGCAGGACTAGAGACACTTGTATAAGTGAAGGGAATGGATAGTCAATAGTTCAAGACTGAAGCTGTAAACCATTCGAAAAACTGCTGTCATTCAGCTAAGGCTATAAAAACTTGTAAACTCAGATTGTTAGCTTAAACTTTAAACATGACTATGGGATTCTACTAGGGAAATCATGTTTTAAAATAAATGCCCCTTCCTGGATCCTCCCACTGCTCTATCTTCAGCAGCAGATCAGCACACAAAGGAGAAGGCAGCAGCTTCCTAGCCAGTAGTTCTGTGGTAATGACATGTATGTTGCCTTTCTTTCCTTCAAGGAATGTATAAAATACATTTGCATATTAAATACAGAGGAGTCGGGGAGTCGGAAGTACCAAAAAAAGGAGGAGTCAGAGTCGGACCGTTTATCTACCGACTCCACAGCCCTGCTTGGCGCTCAGTGGGTGTCTGTGACCTGGGGTGCCGCCATGTTTTTGTGGCGGTCTATCTAGGTGGCTATACATGCAGGGTCAACTAATTCTGTGGCTATGTTTGGTTGTCAATTTGTAGTTTAATAGTCTACAATAGGCATAGCACTCCAACAAAGCCCTATAATGCTCTTGGTGAGGAGTGAGAAGATGGGCTGGACCATATTGTTTGAATAGCCTACAGTATGAATGGCGTATCAACAAAGCCCTATATGGCTCCTGGTTGGGAGTAATAAGATGGACTGGAACATTTAGTCTGGATGGCCTACAGGAGGTATGGCGCACCAGCAAACCCTATAAATACTTGCCGCCAATCTAGAATTCCCAGGCTGAAGGGTCCAGTGGGCTCTTTGGACCTCTCGCAGCAGACCCGTGAGCTCCTCCGGGGGATGGACGCCACAGTAGTTTTTCCATCATGGATGCCAGATTGTTAGGAAAATTGGAGATTTGACATCTAAAGTTCTTCTGGTGAATGTGACACAGGACCTCCAGTGGATCTTGGATCAAAGCATTTGTCTCGCAATATATTCTGCACCAAAGGAAGCGGTGTTCAGCAACCATCTTCAGTTTGATCGTTCCTTGTCAAGATAAGTACTTCTCTAAGATGTTTTGGTAAAATCTGTTATGATTATTTTGATAAACACTTGATGAGAAGCCCATATGAGATTTCTTTATAGGATTATGCTGGATTTAAGTATAATGTCTGGTATTTCCTAGGATGTTATTGATCCGACCCCTTTTCTTTAAGTTTGGACCTCTAGTTAGCTTTTGGATTCCCTATGCTTCCATCTGGGTATTCTTAGCTTTGATTACTTCTCAACCACTTTTGATAAGCCCAAGGATCAAAAGGAATAAGTTTCCACTGTCTGGAGATTAGGAGATGCCTTATACATTACCTAGGGGTAACTAGGGATTGGAGGAAGTCCTGTGCGCTTTTTGTTCCATTTTCTGGTATAAATAAGGGTAAGGCGGCCTCAAAGAGTTCACTAGCCAGATAGATTAGGTCATTTTTTCTGTGGCTTACATCTCTTCTGGAACACTTTCTACTTGCGCAGTCTATCTCTTGGGCGGAGAGGGCTAATGTTTCTATTGAGCAAACCTGTAAGGCTGCCACGATGTCTTCTCCTTCTACCTTACCGTCTCTATCATCTCCAATCTAAATTCTGCCTCTGTTCTTCTGCCGGTAAGAAGTTCTGCAAGAAGTTCTGTATGGCTGCTGCTGCTACGGCCTGCATCATGCTACTTAATAAGTCTCAAGCGTCAGTTTACGTGTATTCAGTTGAAATTTTAAAATCCTCTATGTTCTTGCTTACCGACCTTTTTTTGGGGGGTGGGGGGGCTAGTGTTAACACAGTTGTTGACACGTGATTACTGTGTCAATACCGACATTTTATCATAGTCAAGGCAATGTTGGGGCCTTTAATGCCTGAAGGTCTATTTCCGTGTACTTCCACAAGATTAAAATTAGAAAAATGTTTTTGTGGGGGAAAAGGGGGTTGACACGATTTGAAATTTACATTTTCTTTTTAAATACGCTGTACGATAACACTGTCAAATGTGCATTTATCCATAGCTATGTATGTCAATGGTTCAGCAAATAGCAACACCCTTAATTTGACAAAACAGTGTATGTAATAAGACTCCATCTTATTGTTATAGATGTTGTGATTGGCGTAATGCACAGTAGCAGAAGAACATAACTTGCTAACATAGGCCCAGGATTGGGGGTTGCGTGTTTCCTTTCCTCACCTGGGATACTCTGTTTTTCTAGGTATGTGCCTCAACATCTGAGCCAGTGATCTTTCATGAACAGTATGACAAGTATTATGTGTATATTCTAGTAATCAGAAAATAAGATATGGATTTAGTTTATTCAGAGAATTCTAATAAAATAGTTATATCTTTAGAAAATAATAAAACCTCATGAATTTTGAGACAGATCTGCTAGTCCATTATACCGTTTTGTCCTTTTGCTGACATGCTTCAAAACATGGAAAAATTGCTCAGTATGGAGAAGTTAAATGATGATTCATATGCCACCCCTTTCCTCTAATATCCCCAGATTTTCCTTTTAAGTGTGAGTTGTGCTGTTGGGACTGGTTTCATAAAGCTAGGATGAGAGAAGAGTGCTTCAATTGTGCTGCAGTAATTGCATAAAACTGGCTGCACCTGCAGAGTCCACTGTGGGCCAGGAAACGGCAGGAGCCTTGGCTTTTGCCTGCTTTGCGGCAGTGTATTAATTCTAGTATTACTGATTTTCTCTTAACCCTTCAGTGATTTTTAAAGTTAGGCTTTCAGGGGAACACAAGGAACAAAGCTATTCAATACAATTATAGAAAAATGCCCAGGTCAGAAAAAACAGCACTAGTGATTGCCAAGTTCAGACCAGACCTAGTGCAAGATTTTCTGCTGACCTTTAAAGACTTTCTGCATAAATGATGATTGGTCCATCTGTAGAGCCAAGGGAAACATATCACATGCCAGATTTAATATATATAATTCCTTCCTGCACTTTTCCTATCACAGCTGTACCTTTTAAATGAAAAGATTCCATATAGTCAGAGCAATGCAGCACACAAAAATCTTAGAACATGCACACACAGCTATACTGATTATTGTAAAAGAAAAGCATTGTCTGCATACATACCATTGTAAAATAAAATTTTATTAATTAATAATAAAATTCTGATTTATTATTAGGAGCAGGGGACATAAGGGTTATGACAGGTAAATAATATGGGGCTATCATAGGCTTGGTCATAGGTGTACAGCTTCCTCCAGACAGATTTGGCTTGGGGCTTTCTCAGCTCCCAAGGGTGTTATCAAAGTTGCCCCCTTGGTATTCAATCTTTAACCCCTATACAGGACTTCATTGCAGGGTAAACACCAGGCCACTATCTCTTATAATAGCCTTTGTTCAAGTGACTGCTGAACAATGGGGGTCAAGAGACACACGAGGAATCAGACCATACTGTAGTCAGTGACAGACCAAGGCTAGGGCAGCCAGAGTGCATGAAATCCAGTAAACAGGCCAGGGCAGGCAGCTCAGGGTCAGTTCAGAGACTAGGCAGAAGTTTGAACCTTTGCAGCCTGTTCTAAGTCCAGAAAATAGACCGCCGGTGTGTGGGCAAACTGAAACCCTTAAAGTGGTTGTTATTCCCAAAACCAAAAATATATTTGATAAAAATAATTAATTAAAAGTCCCTTTTTTTATTAACATCTTTTCGTTTTGGACTTATTATTTTATCAAATATATTTTTGGTTTTGAGAATAACTACCACTTTAAGGGCAAGGGCAGGGTCTATAAAAGATTTAGCCACGAGAGGTACTCTGCCTGTAGACAGGGAGAGTTCCAGGAAAAGAGCAGAGATATTACTGTTATTCTCATATACCTGGACTGTGAAGGAGAATTGGGACGTATTTGGTGTCGTGAACCCTACAAAAGGAAGACACATTAGTCCCACCTTCCACCCTATCCTGTGTCAACAAACCGTGAGTAGGAAGGACATTTTATTGTCCCACCTCTTGAATCTTCCTGAGATTTTTGACTCTATATTTGTTGTATTATATGGCGGTTTCAATAACCATTTGAATATCTATTTACGTACTATTTATAGGGGTTTTCTTTATATATTTTTTGGAAGATGTATTTTAAGGTATCTAATAAAAGGTATATTTTAGGAAGGGAGGGAATTATTTTAATTTTCTGTTATGTGGGCAAACTGACGTAAACACACCTGTGCAAGAACTAGCGAACTGGGAACTATTACTCGGGCACATTCCCACAGGGTAAGGTATCTTAAATATTCCAACACATAGGCTGGTGAAGACTAAGCTATGCATGCGCAGTCCTTTTGAGAGCCGGAGTGAGTGTGCATTTTGGGGAGAATAAGAGAGGCCTAGCTGGCAAGAAGCAGACCACAGCATGGTGTGAATGAACTGTGGTGGCCGGGCCTGCCAGGGAGGAGTTGAGAGGTTGCTATGCGTTACAACAGAGACTCTTGATAGTACCCCCCTTACATCTTTTCTTCCTAGCACAAATGTGCAAAATTATCTACTGAAGAGCTGGTATGTCAATGTTTTCAGCAGGATTTTAGGGTCTCTCCTCTGGACCAAAACCTTTCCAATCCACCAAGAAGAAGGTTTTACCTCTCACCTTCTTCATGTCTAGAATATCCTTGACTTTGTCCTCATTTCTTGAGCCAACAGGAGGCAGGCTTTATGAGAAAAACTTTAAAATAATTTAGGTATGCTTAAAAAGGCAGAAGATGCAACTTGTAACAGACTGGATTGAACTGTCTAAGAACCTACAAAAGGACCAATAAAATGGGGTGCCAACTTTTACGAGGTAACCTTGAGTCTGATGTTTTTGGAGGGGGGATGAACCTGGTCTCCAGGGAAAAAAGTGAGGTGGAGTCCTATGCTAACGGTCAGCGAATCTCTTCATATGAGCAGAAGCCTGAAGCAGGGATTGCCAGATCTGGGAATAGTTGCTGACCGTAGACTCAGCTGGCAGAACTCTGGTGGAGATATGTAGTGGAAGAGAAACCTGCAATTGACATACACTATGAAGAAAGGGGTCTTACCTGTAGACTCACTATGATGGTTGTTGTAGGAAAATTCCATGCAGGAGAGCAAAGCAACTTGCAGTAAAGTGTTGCAGATAGTTTATCAGAACCTGATTAATACACTGAAATTGTCCATTGGATTGTGGATGTAAGCTGAGGAAAAGTCCAACAGTTTACAGTTAGCTCTCCAGAACTTAGAGGTGAACTAAACTTCTGAATCAAACAAGATGTGACGGAAAATATGTTTCAAGAACAAATCGGTTGGCAGACAGGAAGCTGGACAGAGGTACAAAGTGAACCATCTTAGAGAATCTGTCAATCACCACCCAGACTACAATGCATCCTGAAGAGATCAGTGATTAAATTCATGGCCATGTGATGCCAAGGGGCCTCTAGCACTGCCAAGGGAAGTAAGAGTCCTGTAGGTCTTTGTTATGGAGACTTGTTTTGGGCAGAAGTACAACAAGCAATAGCATAATCCTGGACATCCTTAGAAATCGTAGGCCACCAGTAATGTCAGGTAATTAGACTAGCAGTCTTTTGGAGACCTGGGTGATCAGCAACTTTGGAGCAATGCCTTCAGGCCAGAACCCACTGCTTCTTGGCCATGGGGACAAACTTTGTGCCATGCAAAATGTCCTTAAACTGAACTGGCGTGACAGAGATTATGTAGGCAGACAAACAAAAGAGAGCATCTTCCTTGGTAGTCTTCTTGGCTGGGTGGAAATGTAGAATAGAATCAATACAAGTCAAGAGCAGTACACCACCAGGCTTGGTGATGGTTGAGACTTTGAGCAAGCTGAAGATTAAACTCCAAATTAACTCACCAGCAGTTCTCTGGCCGCAATGGGATAGTTGTGTTTTGCAGAGGAAAAGGACTTGGAAAAGAAGCCATAACTAACCATCTTATTGGAGAAACCCTTTTGGGTGAGGACATCTTCTGCTCAAACAAAAACACATCCACCTCTACGAAGTACTGATTTGAGACATATATCAACAATTGGGATTAGGGGTAAATGAACTCTCGATTTATACAACCATAAGTATCCCAATAGAGAAAATAAATAAAGTGCACAGCGGCACTAATAACCAGCACGTCCTACCAGTACCAAGGGATGGTCATTAGATCCTTCTCCGATAACTAGAGCCGTATCGTACCCATCTGAGGATGATGTCCAATCAACGAAAAGATGGCAGTGATGCTCAGCTATGTAGGTTCCCTATTCATGCCCTGTGGCTTTTCTAACCGCTTAAACCTGATACTAGGAAATATGTCCTGATAAGGATGACCCCGTCCGGAACCTGTCCCTCAGTAATAAAATCTATATGTCCCTATATGTACACGAAACACTCCCTACACGCATGTTTCACTGCCAGAACAAAAGCAGTTCATCAGGGGAGATGGAAAAGTATTAGGGATCAATACATGGATAAACTATCAATCCCATACAGCAAGTTAAGGATTATAAGTCTGCTGGTAAGGAGGGGTGCCAAGGTGGTGGGACCCCCCAGGGGCAACCTCAAAAATGGGAGGTAAAGGTGGTGCAGGATAAAGATAAATATCCCTGCACATGGGACGCCAGATCCTCAGATGGGTACGATACGGCTCTAGTTATCGTAGAAGGATCTAATGACCGTCCCTTGGTACTGGTAGGACGTGCTTGTTTTTAGTGCCGCCGTGCACTTTATTTATTTATTTTCTCTATTGGGATACTTATGGTTGTATAAATCGGGGGTTCATTTACCCTTAATCTCAATTGTTGATACTGATTTGAGACATTTCAAAATCAAGGCTGTGGAGAAGGCCTGCTTAAGGGTCAGGAATGCGGATTCCAACTCAGGCCATGAGGGGGTGAGGTCCCAGGCAAGAGATCGATTTATTTATAAAAAAAAAAATCATAAAATGTTGCTTTAGTCACACATTAATTTTCACAAGGGGTAGCAAAAGAAAAATTACCCACAATTTGTTATACATTTTATCCTGAATATAGAAACACCCCATGTGTGGTGTTGCATGGTTCGGAAAGGAAGGAGTTTTTATTGGTACCATTTGAGATACAAATAACTTTAATAGCTTTTTATACCATCTTTTGTGTTTAAAAACTGCAATTCTGCGTGTTTTTAATTTTTTATAGGGTTCTTCATGCATTATATGTGATAAATCTTTATCCTGCGGGTCGATACAATTATGGGGATGCCAAATTTATTTTTAGTTTTACTGCTTTTGCATCATGAAATCACTTATTAATTTTCTTTTCCATCACCATATCTAAGACCCATAACTTTTTTATTCTTCCATCAACATAGTTGTGTGACGACTTGTTTTTTGTGGGATTGGTTGTAGTTTATATGGGTACAATTTTTGGGTGCATATGACTTTTTAATCGTTTTTTTATACCATTTTTTGGGAGGTCACAAAAACCATAATTCCGTAAATTTTATTCATTTTTTTAACAATTATGAATGAGCAGATACGAGGAAATGCAATTTTTTTGTTAAATTATAATTTTGTTTTACTCATTTATTTATTTTCTTTTCTTTTTTCTTTTTCTTTTTTAATGTTCCACTTGGGTTCTTGAAGATCCACTGGTACGATGGTTGATAACATACACTGCAATAGTGATCTTTTGAAGTGTATTGTACTGTCAGTTTTACACTGACACTAGGCCTGATCAGACCATACACCAGACACTAGGCCTGACCAGGACCTTACAGGGCCAGAGGCGATCATGTTGGATGTGGGGAGAGGGAGCTCTGACCATTTGTTAACACCTGATATGCTTTGGTCAGTTGCAGCAGAGTATCAGCTGTATGTTACAGCTGACACCCGCTGCTGATAACAACAGCTCAGTTCCTGAGTGGCTGCCATCTCTTTGCTCTAAATATACTGCATGGTGTGACACCTACTCTGTGCGATATATGTGCACATTAGGGGTCACATTAGAGGCAGCAGTGGGCACACGGGGCAGCAACGAGGCATTGTTACAGGCTTTGATCCACACTGAGGACATCAGAGCGTGTAACCTGCTTTTTTCACTGAAGTAGGCTACATGCACACTAGCATACCGTGTTTTGCAAAACACGGATGCCGCCCATTGCATTCTGCAATTTTGACAAAACGGACAAGAATAGAACATGTTCTAATTTTTTGTGCATGAGACTTCAAGCTTTGATTGGTTAGTTTGTATAGACTAGCCCAGGGATGCTCAACCTGCGTCCCTCCAGCTGTTGTAAAACTACAACTGCCACCATGCCCTGCTGTAGGCTGATGGCTGTAGGATGTCCATGCATGCTGGGAGTTGCAGTTTTGCAACAGCTGGAGGGCCGCAGATTGGGCATCCCTGGACTAGCCAATCGGAGCGATCCCCGACAAGGGGCCACTCTGGTCACTTGATGGATGCTCCAGAGTCTCTGCTGTCCCTCTTTCTCATGTCACAGCATCCATTACATACAGTACATACAGTTACATCCATATGCGGAAAGGGGTTAATGTTTTTGACCAAGGAAATTACACTATTCAGAGAGTCACTTGAAGAAAATTGTACCATGGCATCATTAACCTGATCAGAGAGATGTAAACGATAATAGAGAGGGTGGAAGCATACCAATTTCTAGCAGTGGGATAGCCACATTAAGTGTCATGGAGTGCAGCCACAAATAGAGATTTGTAATATGTCATAAAAATATATTTTGTTTTTACAGCAAGAGCAATGGTGAAGCTGTCAACAGTATACAGCAGGCATCCTCAAACTGCGGCCCTCCAGCTGTTGTAAAACTACAACTCCCACAATGCCCTGCTGTAGGCTGATACCTGTAGGCTGTTCGGGCATGCTGGGAGTTGTAGTTTTGCAACAGCTGGAGGGCCGCAGTTTGAGGATGCCTGGTATACAGTGTACCTGGTCAACATTGTGTTCACAGAGTGAATTTAGCCTAAGCAATACGTTCCCTGTAGTATCTAGGGCTCTTATCGGCTTCAATAAAGGAAATGTACTAAATGGCATAATTTCTGTGATTTGCTAGAGTTCAAAGCCCCATTAGAACATAATCTTGTGTATGCGCTTCTAATGAGTGTTCAAATGGCAATTTGGCTGTGGATATTAAAACTCGTGTGTTTGAGGGTTTTTTTTGGCGAGGCGAAGTGTCTTTTTTTTTCTTTCTTTTTTTTCTTCTTTGGTACTCTGCCTAAAGTGTTTGGGCTGTCTACATTAGTATGTTTACTGTATGCTGTTCATTAAAGCATATTTAGTCTAATTGCATTTGATTGTAATGGGTTTGGCAAGATTGCTTGAGGTTATTTATCACAGGGATGCACTGCAATATCCTTATTTTGTAGTTGCTCCTGCTTTTATGTCACATTTCAGTCATAACTTCAATTTTCTGGAAGGTCTTTAGGTCAGTAGGAGCAATATCAGAAATTTAAAGCTATTGCTTTTGTCCACTTGTATTCCTTACAGGAAAGTATTTGACCTTTTTTCATTTTATGTTCATTTAATCTTATGTAAATTTCTACCTTAGTCATATTTTAATTATTTGGGCAGATTTATCACAGAGACTGCTGGATGATCAATTTGACTCGCCTATTATAACAGCGGCTATTGTGCGCCACTGGTTCCCTGCTTACCACCGCAGTCCCGGGTGTCGTGTTATGCTGCCAGTGCTTCCTCATTCACCGCTGCAGTCCTGGGCTCTGTCCGTGTAGGTACTGTTGTTCTGGGATCTGCTCCACAGTTTCCTTTCAGCCCTGGCCACAGTATGCTTGCTGCTTCCAGGTGCTTTATGGGTTAGATCATGTGACCTCGCTGACCAATCCTAGCCCTCCTGCACATATATAAGTGGCTCAGCCCCATTCCCAGATGCCTCAGCATCAAGGTCCTTGTGTCCTGCTAAGGTTGCTGTTATCTTTGCTTGTGTTTCTGTGTACCTGACTCGTGATTGTGTTTCTGGACTCCGCTACCTGTTTGATCCCTGCCTGCCTTGACTCTCCTGTTGCAGACCCACACTGCCAGACCTGTACCTGTGCCGCCTGCCCTGACCTATTACTTGTTTGACTTTACCTCTGCCTCATCCTTCAGTCCTGCACTGTTGCTCCTGGTTACGACTCGGCCTGATTAATACGTCTGTACCTCTGGTACCTTGCTCAGGTACCTCCTGGTCCGCCTGGACCAGCTGCCTCGCGTGCCAATCCTCCTCAAGAGGTAGCGACCTGGTGTTCCCCTCGGTAAAGTCTATCCCCACCAAAAGGGGTACTGTGAAAATCGAGGGGTTCACTTAGACAACGCCCTTAGAGGAGGTAGGACACGTGGCACAGTGGGTTCACTCTCGTTGGTTTGTGACACCGACAGACCTCGATCACACTTGTGATCAGTGGATGTGTGCTGCTCATTCTCCACACATACCCATTGACTTTTAAAGAGAGTCTGTCATGTCATTTTCAGCTATATAACTAACCGCATTGCCCTACAGAAGATTGAAAACGCATTCCAAACCTACCTGTGTGTACTGTGTCTTTATTCCATGTCCAGGAAGAGCTCTTTTAGGCCTTATGCACATGACTGTGTGCCGGCCATGCCCATGTTGCGGACCACAAATTGCGGTCCGCAATGCACGAGCACCGACCGTATGCCTGCAGTCTTCTGATGCAGACCCTTTAACTTGAATGGGGTCCACGATCCGCATCCAACATCCATTCCACGGCCCCGCAAAAAAAATAGAACATGTCCTATTGTTCTCCGCATTATGGACAAGGTTAGGACTGTTCTCTTATGGGCGGACATGGTCAGGCATATAGCTTGTTTATACTATCATTAAACAAGAACCAACATAACCAGTAATGCCATATAGTAACAGTGGTTAGAAACCAGGTCTAAATTGGTGATCTGCAGAGCATACAAGAGAATTGGCTGCAAGTAAGAAATGGATGCAAAGCAGAATACATAATAATTAGACCTGTGTGTTTTAGTAAATAGTTATATTCCTTAAAGAGTTTTGCCCATCTCATACGTTGGGGGCATATCGCTAGGATATGCTTTTAATGTCTGATAGGTGCTATACTTAGAACGGACCCCGCAAAGTCCCGAAGGGCATATCGTGCCCTCCATTCACTCCGATGGAGGCGCCAGAAATAGCCAAGCAGCACCACGCAAATGCAACCACCACTCCGTCCACTTCTATGGGGCTGACGGAAAAAGCTGAGCCACTGCTTGGCTATTTTCAGAGCTCTCATAAGAATGAATAAAGGGCGCCCTCTGGGACTCTGCCGGCTTCGTTCTAAGTATATGTGCGGATCCCAGAGGTGGGACCTGCACCTATCAGACATTGGGGACATATCCTAATAATATGTCTTCAATGTATGAGATTGTACAACCTCTTTAAAATATACTTTTACATGAGTGTTCAAAGCTGTGCATTGTTATGTTATTGAGGAACTACACTGCTCAAAAAAATAAAGGGAACACAAAAATAACACATCCTAGATCTGAATTTATTAAATATTCTTCTGAAATACTCTGTTCTTTACATAGTTGAATGTGCTGACAACAAAATCACACAAAAATAAAAAAATGGAAATCAAATTTTTCAACCCATGGAGGTCTGGATTTGGAGTCACACTCAAAATTAAAGTGGAAAAACACACTACAGGCTGATCCAACTTTGATGTAATGTCCTTAAAACAAGTCAAAATGAGGCTCAGTAGTGTGTGTGGCCTCCACGTGCCTGTATGACCTCCCTACAATGCCTGTGCATGCTCCTGATGAGGTGGCGGACAGTCTCCTGAGGGATCTCCTCCCAGACCTGGACTAAAATATCTGCCAACTCCTGAACAGTCTGTGGTGCAACGTGACGTTGGTGGATAGAGCGAGACATGATGTCCCAGATGTGCTCAATTGGATTCAGGTCTGGGGAACGGGCGGGCCAGTCCATAGCATCAATGCCTTCGTCTTGCAGGAACTGCTGACACACTCCAGCCACATGAGGTCTAGCATTGTCTTGCATTAGGAGGAACCCAGGGCAAACCGCACCAGCATATGGTATCACAAGGGGTCTGAGGATCTTATCTCGGTACCTAATGGCAGTCAGGCTACCTCTGGTGAGCACATGGAGGGCTGTGCGGCCCTCCAAAGAAATGCCACCACACACCATTACTGACCCAATGCCAAACCGGTCATGCTGGAGGATGTTGCAGGCAGCAGAACGTTCTCCACGGCGTCTCCAGACTCTGTCACGTCTGTCACATGTGCTCAGTGTGAACCTGCTTTCATCTGTGAAGAGCACAGGGCGCCAGTGGCGAATTTGTCAATCTTGGTGTTCTCTGGCAAATGCCAAACGTCCTGCACGGTGTTGGGCTGTAAGCACAACCCCCACCTGTGGACGTCGGGCCCTCATATCACCCTCATGGAGTCTGTTTCTGACCATTTGAGCAGACACATGCACATTTGTGGCCTGCTGGAGGTCATTTTGCAGGGCTCTGGCAGTGCTCCTCCTGTTCCTCCTTGCACAAAGGCGGAGGTAGCGGTCCTGCTGCTGGTTTGTTGCCCTCCTACGGCCTCCTCCACGTCTCCTGATGTACTGACCTGTCTCGTGGTAGCGCCTCCATGCTCTGGACACTACGCTGACAGACACAGCAAACCTTCTTGCCACAGCTCGCATTGATGTGCCATCCTGGATAAGCTGCACTACCTGAGCCACTTGTGTGGGTTGTAGACTCCGTCTCATGCTACCACTAGAGTGAAAGCACCGCCAGCATTCAAAAGTGACCAAAACATCAGCCAGGAAGCATAGGAACTGAGAAGTAATCTGTGGTCACCACCTGCAGAACCACTCCTTTATTGGGGGGGTCTAGCTAATTGCCTATAATTTCCACCTGTTGTCTATCCCATTTGCACAACAGCATATGAAATTGATTGTCACTCAGTGTTGCTTCCTAAGTGGACAGTTTGATTTCACAGAAGTGTGATTGACTTGTTACATTGTGTTGTTTAAGTGTTCCCTTTATTTTTTTGAGCAGTGTATAATCGGGATAGGTCATCAAAATCAGATCAGCGAGGACCCCCGCTGATCAGCTGTTTAAAAGGATCCGGTCATCAACTTTATGCTGACCTCACTGAGGGCAGCATAAATTAGTGACAGAAATGCTGACTTCAGCGGTGTGTCACTCATGAGCTAAAAGTAAGTGGTTGCTGAGAACCAGCATCATAATCATTGCAGCACAGGCCTTGAAAAGAGTCAAATCTACCTGAGAAGAGTCATGGTTATTCATAATCTCCTGCTCTCCTGCCCATCTGCTGATGATTGGTAGTTATTTCCCAGAGAGAAAGTGAGAAAATTAGGTAGAAGCCTGTCAATCATCAGCAGGTGGGCAGAGAGAGCAGGAATTTATAAATAACCATGACTCTTCTCAGGTGGCCTTGACTCTTTCCCTAGTCTGCAACGATTGTGATGTTGGTTCTCGGCAACCACTTACTTTTAACTTAGGGCTCTTTCACACCTGCGTTATTGTCTTCCGGCATAGAGTTCCGTCGTCGGGGCTCTATGCCGGAAGAATCCTGATCAGGATTATCCTAATGCATTCTGAATGGAGAGAAATCCGTTCAGGATGCATCAGGATGTCTTCAGTTCCGGAACGGAACGTTTTTTGGCCGGAGAAAATACCGCAGCATGCTGCGCTTTTTGCTCCGGCCAAAAATCCGGAACACTTGCCGCAAGGCCGGATCCGGAATTAATGCCCATTGAAAGGCATTGATCCGGATCCGGCCTTAAGCTAAACGTCGTTTCGGCGCATTGCCGGAGCCGACATTTAGCTTTTTCAGAGTGGTTACCATGGCTGCCGGGACGCTAAAGTCCTGGCAGCCATGGTAAAGTGTAGCGGGGAGCGGGGGAGCAGTGTACTTACCGTCCGTGCGGCTCCCCGGGCGCTCCAGAGTGACGTCAGGGCGCCCCAAGCGCATGGATCATGTGATCACATGGATCACGTCATCCATGCGCATGGGGCGCTCTGACGTCATTCTGGAGCGCCCCGGGAGCCGCACGGACTGTAAGTATACCGCTCCCCCGCTCCCCGCTCCTACTATGGCAACCAGGACTTTAATAGCGTCCTGGGTGCCATAGTAACACTGAACGCATTTGGAAGACGGTTCCGTCTTCAAATGCTTTCAGTACACTTGCGTTTTTCCGGATCCGGCGTGTAATTCCGGCAAGTGGAGTACACGCCGGATCCGGACAACGCAAGTGTGAAAGAGGCCTTAACTTAGAAAGGACAGACCCCTGAAATCAACTAACCTTTCTCTACTTTATTCTACCATTAGGATGGGCAGCATAAACTTGATGACAGGTTCCCTTTAAAGAAGTTGTAGTGAAAGTGCAGCGTACTCTTCAAAGTTTTAACTGCTTGCCATTAACGCTTCTTCTCCCATTCAAGTGAATAGGATAGAGCAGTTGTAAATAGGGTTGTCTCGACATAAAAATTTTGATTCGGTTTCGATACCATAAAAAAGTATTGCGATACTCGATACCATGCAAAAAATCAAAAACACCAAAAAAAGCTGCTTGCATTCCACATTTTATGGATGTCCTGGAACGTCCGGCACATAATAGAACAGTCCTATTCTATTTTTTGGGGGGTACAAGGTGACAAAAAAAATGGCGAATCGTGCATTTTTCCTTTTTTCTTTTACGACGTTCACCGCATAGGAGATAATTTTAAATATTTTAATAGTTTGGATGTGGCGATATGTAATATGTTTATTTATTGTTTAGATATTTTATATGTAAAATTGGGAAAGGAGGTGATTTATACTTAATATTATTATTTTTTTTTTTACTTTTTATTTACTATTAGCCCCCTTAGGGGCTAGAGCCCTTGTCCTATTCACCCTAATAGAGCTCTATTAGGGTAAATAGGATCTCACACTCTCCCTGCGGCCCTGTGCATAGTGCACACATCAGCAGGGAGCTTATCATGGCAGCCAGGGCTTCAGTAGCGTCCTGGCTGCCATGGTAACCAATCGGGCCCCAGGATTACACTGCTGGGGCTCCGATTAGAAGCTGCCACTGCACCACCAATGAGGAGGAGGGGAGAGGGGTCCTTCTGGCCACTGCCACCAATGGAGTTGGGGGGGTGCACTGCGCCACCAATGTTTTCAATACTGGGGTTAAGGGTGGAGGGCGCACTGCGCCACCAATGTTTTTAATACTGGGAAGGGGGGGAGGGCACACTGTGCCACCAATGAATATAACTCGCCTATTCAAATACAGGAGGCGGGTACTGGCTGCAGAATCATATAGCCGTCACCCGACTTCTATGACGGGTAGCTGCGATCCGCGGCAGTTAACCCCTCAGGTTTTGCACCTGAGGGGTTAACTGCCACGGATCGCAGCTACCTCTCATAGAGGTCGGGTGCCGGCTATATGATTCTGCAGCCAGTATTTGAATTAATGATTAAGTTAACTTCATTGGTGGCACAGTGGCCATAGCCCCTCCACTCCTCTTCCCCTCTCTCCTCTTATTGGTGGCAGCGGCACAGGGGTAGGGAGGGACTGCTTCCTTCTCCTCTGTACTGCTGAGGGAACATGGCACGTGCTCCATGTTCTCTGATACTAGGCTGCGCAGTAGCGCGGCCTAGTATCGGTAAATGGCAAATCCCGGTATCGAACCGATACCAGGACAAAAGTATCGATTTGATATCGATAATTCGATACCTGAGACAACCCTAGTTGTAAATAGACGGCACCGCCGCTACAAGGAATCCAGCATGCATTTAAACTTTAAAAAGGACGCAGCATTCACACAAGAGCTGCAACCTCAACACACAGCTGATTGGTGGAGGTGCTAGGAGTCAAACCCTCATCTATCTGATATTGATGACCTTTCCTGAGAATAGGTAATCAATATTACACCTCCACACATCCCCTTTAAACCCTTAATAACCAGAATTTTTTTTTTATTATAAACACATCCTGCACGATGTGATAAATATTTGAATGTACATGGCTACAACTAAAGAAAGACAAAATACAACAGCACTCTCAAAACTCTAAATGCAAATTCTATATATTAACTAATACCACGTTTGATATGATAAAAAAAAAGTTCTTTGCAAATATATTTAGATTCAAAAATATCTGAGCCCACTTACCCCAACAAGGTGATCTCGATTCAGGCAGGAACCTACGGTACACTCTTTAATAAATACCTGTCTCTATGCCATTGGGCATCTACATTTTGTCCTGTTATGCTTGTGAAAATGAAAAATTTGGTGCTAAAGCAACATTTTATGGGAAATGAAATGTATTTTTTTATTTTCACAGCCAGGGGTTTCCTTTCTAGGGGTACCCCAGGGGTACTTTGAATATAACATGGCACCTGAAAACCATTCCAGCTAAATATGCCCTCCAGAAACAATATGACGCTACTTTCATTCTAAACCCTGTGTTGTGCCCATAGAGCAGTGGTGGCGAACCTATGGCACGGGTGCCAGAGGGGGCACTCAGACCTATGACACTCAAAAGTCTATGGTGTACCGATATTTCTTAGAATTTTCCTGCCATTCATCAGTGCAGGGCACGCTATGAACAGCACAGGCAGTGCACTGAATGTAGGCAGGTTATTATAAAAAAAAGTCTACACACCCCTGTTAAAATGTCAGGTTTCTGTGATGTAAAAAAAATGAGACAAAGATAAATCATTTCAGAACTTTTTCCACCTTTTAATGTGACATATAAACTGTACAACTGAATTGAAAAACAAACTGAAATCTTTTAGGTAGAGGGAAGAAAAAATATAAAAATAAAATGGTTGCATTAGTGTGCACACCCTTAAACTAATACTTTTTTTGAAGCAACTTTTGATTTTATTACAGCACTCAGTCTTTTGGGGTATGAGTCTATCAGCATGGCACATTTTAACTTGGCAAGATTTGCCCACTCTTCTTTGCAAAAACACTCCAAATCTGTCAGATTGCGAGGGCATCTCCTATGTACAGCCCTCTTCAGATCACCCCACAGATTTTCAGGGCTCTTTCACACTTGCGTTGTTCTTTTCCGGCATAGAGTTCCGTCATCGGGGCTCTATGCCGGAAAAATCCTGATCAGGATTATCCCAATGCATTCTGAATGGAGAGAAATCCATTCAGGATGCATCAGGATGTCTTCAGTTCAGGACCGGAACGTTTTTTGGTCGGAGAAAGTACCGAAGCATGCTGCGCTTTTTGCTCCGGCCAAAAATCCTGAACACTTGCCGCAAGGCCGGATCCGGAATTAATGCCCATTGAAAGGCATTAATCCGGATCCGGCCTTAAGCTAAACGTCGCTTCGGCGCATTACCGGATCCGACGTTTAGCTTTTTCTGAATGGTTACCATGGCTGCCAGGACACTACAGTCCTGTTTGCCATGACGCTAAAGTCCTGTTTGCCATGGTAAAGTGTAGTGGGGAGCGGGGGAGCAGTATACTTACCGTCCGTGCGACTCCCGGGGCGCTTCAGAGTGACGTCAGGGCGCCCCACGCGCATGGATGACGTGATCGCATTGATCACGTCATCCATGTGCATGGGGCGCTCTGACGTCATTCTGGAGCGCCCCGGGAGCCGCACGGACGGTAAGTATACTGCTCCCCCGCTCCCCACTACTACTATGGCAACCAGGACTTTAATAGCATCCTGGCTGCCATAGTAACACTGAACGCATTTTAAAGACGGATCAGTCTTCAAATGCTTTCAGTTCACTTGCGGTGTTACGGATCCGGCGGGCACTTCCGGCAAATGGAGTACACGACGGATTCGGACAACGCAAGTGTGAAAGAGCCCTCAATTGGATTCAGGTCTGGGCTCTGGCTGGGCCATTCCAAAACTTTAATCTTCTGGTGAAGCCATTCCTTTGTTGATTTGGATGTATGCTTTAGGTCGTTGTCATGCTGAAAGATGAAGTTCCTCTTCATGTTCAGCTTTCTAGCAGAGGCCTGAAGGTTTTGTGCCAATATTGACTGGTATTTTGAACTGTTCATAATTCCCTTTAGCTTAACTAAGGCCCCAGTTCCAGCTGAAGAAAAATAGCCCCAAAGCATGATGCTGCCACCACCATGCTTCACTGTGGGTATGGTGTTCTTGTGGTAATGTGCAGTGTTGTTTTTGCGCCAAACATATCTTTTGGAATTATGGCCAAAAAGTTCAACCTTGGTTTCATCAGACAATAACACCTTTTCTCACATGCTTTTAGGAGACTTCAGATGTGTTTTTGAAAAATGTAGCCTGGCTTGGATGTTTTCCTTCGTAAGAAAAGGCTTTCGTCTTGCCACTCTACCCCATAGCCCAGACATATGAAGAATACGGGAGATTGTTGTTACATGTACCACACAGCCAGTACTTGCCAGATATTCCTGCAGCTTCTTTAATGTTTCTGTAGGCCTCTTGGTAGCCTCCCAGACCAGTTTTCTTCTCGTCTTTTCATCAATTTTGGAGGGACGTCCAGTTCTTGGTAATGTCACAGTTGTGCCATATTTTCTCCACTTGATGACTGTCTTCATCGTGTTCCATGGTATATCTAATGCCTTGGAAATTCTTTTGTACCCTTCTCCTGACTGATACCTTTTAACAATGAGATCCCTCTGATTCTTTGGAAGCTCTCTGTGAACCATGGCTTTTGCTGTGGGATGCCACTAAGAAAATTTCAGTAAAGACCAACTAGAGCAGCTAAACTTTATTTGGGGTTAATCAGAGGCACTTTAAATGATGGCAGGTGTATGCTGACTCCTATTTAACATGATTTTGAATGTGATTGCTTAATTCTGAACACAGCTACATCCCCAGTTATAAGAGGGTGTGCACACTTATGCAACCACGTTATTTTTTTTTTTTTTTGTTTTGTTTTCTTCCCTCCACCTAAAAGATTTCAGTTTGTTTTTCAATTGAGTGGTACAGTTTATAGGTCACATTAAAAGTGGAAAAAGTTGGTTCACCACTACTGACATAGGGCATTTTTATGACCATATATGGAATGCTTCTGTATTCAGGGGACAACAAATAGAGGAGTGCACTTTATCCTGATACCCCTTGTTAAAATGAACAAATTGGGCCTAAATTTACATTTTCTTGTAAACAATGTAATTTCTTTATTTTCACGGCCAATTGTTTATTTATTTTTTTCTTTCTATGAAACAAAGTGCCCACTACCCCCCTTGAAATATTCCTTGGGAGGTGTAGTTTCCAACATGGGGTCATGTTTTGGGGGTTTCCACTGTAGGGGTGCATCAGAAGGTCTTCAAATGCAACATAGACCCAGAAAATTATTCCAGCAAAATCTTCCCTCCAAAAACTATATGGCACTCTTTCCCTTCTGAGCCCTGTGGTGTGGCCATAGAGCAGTTTACGTCCACTTGGGGTGTTTCTGTAAACTGCAGAATCGGGGTAATAAATATTGAGGTTTGTGAGAATGTAAAACCTTGCTGTTATATAGGAAAATTGGTTTCAAATGGAAAATTTCCCCCCAAAAAGTGACATCTATTATCCCTTAATTAATGTGGGACACCTAAAGGGTTAACATTTCTAAAAATCTGTTTAGAAAAATTCATGGGTGGTTTCTATTATGTAATCCCCACGAATTGACTTCAAAACTGAATTGGTCCTTTAACATTTGCTTCTAAACTTCTAAGCCTAAAAAATAAAATTACATTTACTAAATGATGCAAATATAAAGACATACGGCGAATGTTAAGTAATAACTATTTTATGAGGTATTACTATCTGTCTTAAAGGTAGAGCATTTCAAATTTAGAAAATTGAGAATTTTTACAAATTTTTGTTGAATTTTGGATTTTTTATCAATAAAGGAAAAACGTATTGACTCAAATTTACGACCAACATGACTTGTCACGAGAAAAGTCTCAGAATAGCTTGGATAAGTAAAAGCGTTCCAAAGTTATTACCACATAAAGTGACACGTCATGTTTTCAAAATTTGGCCTGGTCCTTAAAGGGATTCTGTCACCAGGTTTTACCCCTGTCAGCTAAACATATGCTGATGTTCAGGGCGTCTTCACGATTCCTAATGTGGGCTTATAAATGTCATCTGTGGGCTTATTTAGCTAAAAAAACAGCTATTACTAACCTGTCAGTCAAACAAATAGGTTAGTAATAAGGTGCCCAAGGAGATGTTAATGGATGCAAGGTGCCGGCCGCACCCGCCGCCGTTCGTGCCCAGCGCCGCCTTTACAGACTTCTGCGCCGCCTCCTAATCCTCTGTGCCGCCTCTAGCTCTCCCTCCCCCCTCCTTCTGCTGTAAGATCTCGCGCTTGCGCACAGGGCTCTGCCTGATGCGCCCGTGCGGACTTCTCCATTTGGCTTCATACAGCGAAGTGCGCATGTGCCGGCACTTAGCTCAACCCCTGTATGCGCGAGATCTTACAGCATGAGGAGGGGGGAGGGAGGGAGAGCTAGAGGCGACACAGAGGATTAGGAGGCGGCGCAGAAGTCTGGAAAGGCGGCGCTGGGCACGAACGGCGGCGGGTGCGGCCGGCACCTTGCATCCATTAACATCCCCTTGGGCACCTTATTTGTTTGACTGACAGGTTAGTAATAGCTGTTTTTTTAGCTAAATAAGCCCACAGATGACATTTATAAGCCCACATTAGGAATCGTAAAGACGCCCTGAACATCAGCATATGTTTAGCTGACAGGGGTAAAACCTGGTGACAGAATCCCTTTAAGGTGAAAAATGTCTTGGTCCTGAAGGGGCTAATGAGGTAGTCCCATCTCAGACATTGATTGTACACTGCTCAAAAAAATAAAGGGAACACAAAAATAACACATCCTAGATCTGAATTAATTAAATATTCTTCTGAAATACTTTGTTTTTTACATAGTTGAATGTGCTGACAAAAAATCACACAAAAAAAAAAAAATGGAAATCACATTTTTCAACCCATGGAGGTCTGGATTTGGAGTCACCCTCAAAATTAAAGTGGAAAAACACACTACAGGCTGATCCAACTTTGATGTAATGTCCTTAAAACAAGTCAAAATGAGGCTCAGTAGTGTGTGTGGCCTCCACGTGCCTGTATGACCTCCCTACAACGCCTGTGCATGCTCCTGATGAGGTGGCGGACGGTCTCCTGAGGGATCTCCTCCCAGACCTGGACTAAAGCATCTGCCAACTCCTGAACAGTCTGTGGTGGATAGAAAGAGACATGATGTCCCAGATGTGCTCAATTGGATTCAGGTCTGGGGAACGGGCGGGCCAGTCCATAGCATCAATGCCTTCGTCTTGCAGGAACTGCTGACACACTCCAGCCACATGAGGTCTAGCATTGTCCCAGGGCCAACCGCACCAGCATATGGTCTCACAAGGAGTCTGAGGATCTCATCTCGGTACCTAATGGCAGTCAGGCTACCTCTGGCGAGCACATGAAGGGCTGTGCGGCCCTCCAAAGAAATGCCACCACACACCATTACTGACCCAATGCCAAACCGGTCATGCTGGAGGATGTTGCAGGCAGCAGAACGTTCTCCACAGCGTCTCCAGACTCTGTCACGTCTGTCACATGTGCTCAGTGTGAACCTGCTTTCATCTGTGAAGAGCACAGGGCGCCAGTGGTGATTTTGCCAATATTGGTGTTCTCTGGAAAATGCCAAACGTCCTGCACGGTGTTGGGCTGTAAGCACAACCCCCACCTGTGGACGTCGAGCCCTCATATCACCCTCATGGAGTCTGTTTCTGACCATTTGAGCAGACACATGCACATTTGTGGCCTGCTGGAGGTCATTTTGCAAGGCTCTGGCAGTGCTCCTCCTGTTCCTCCTTGCACAAAGGCGGAGGTAGCGGTCCTGCTGCTGGGTTGTTGCCCTCCTACGGCCTCCTCCACGTCTCCTGATGTACTGGCCTGTCTCCTGGTAGCGCCTCCATGCTCTGGACACTACGCTGACAGACACAGCAAACCTTCTTGCCACAGCTCGCATTGATGTGCCATCCTGGATAAGCTGCACTACCTGAGCCACTTGTGTGGGTTGTAGACTCCGTCTCATGCTACCACTAGAGTGAAAGCACCGCCAGCATTCAAAAGTGACCAAAACATCAGCCAGGAAGCATAGGAACTGAGAAGTGGTCTGTGGTGACCACCTGCAGAACCACTCCTTTATTGGGGGTGTCTTGCTAATTGCCTATAATTTCCACCTGTTGTCTATCCCATTTGCACAACAGCATGTGAAATTGATTGTCACTCAGTGTTGCTTCCTAAGTGGACAGTTTGATTTCACAGAAGTGTGATTGACTTGGAGTTACATTGTGTTGTTTAAGTGTTCCCTTTATTTTTTTGAGCAGTGTATATAACTAGGATATGCCATAAATATGAGATAGGTGTGGGTATTTTTTACATTTTTATTTAAAGAACCTCTTTGAGCTTGATCAACCCTATTTAACCAGACATACCGCCTGGTAGGGTTGATCATGCTAATTAAAACAATACCCACATTTTGTCTATATATTAAACCGCTGCAGAGATTCGTGTTTTTATCCATGTGCATATAAAAATTATTGAGCTCTAGGGGGCTGGACTGAGCCCTTAAAATATTGCTATTGTAACACCAGTGGCGTACCAAGGGGGGGGGGGGGCGGCCCGCCCCGGGTGCCACTCACAAGGGGGGTGCCAGCCGCGACTGAGGATAAAAAAATAAATAAAAAAATAAAAAAAATGTGGCGAGTGGGCCAGGCGTGGCGCTGTGATAGGGGCAGGGCTCCAGATGGTCTCTCCCTCCCCCTGTGCTGCTGCCGCCGCGGCCAATAAGAAGAGGGACAGGGCCGGGGGAGGGGCTGTGGCCACTGCGCCACCAATGAAGATAACTGACCTGTTAATACAAATGCAGGAGGCGGGTGCCGGAATCAAATAGCCGGCACCCGACCTCTATGACAGGGAGCTGCGATCAGCCTCATCAGCGGCAGTTAACCCCTCAGGTGCCGCTCCCTGTCATAGAGGTCGGGTGCCGCTATTTGATTCCGGCACCCGCCTCCTGCATTTGTATTAACAGGTCAGTTATCTTCATTAACATTGAGTGCGGCCCCCCCCCCCCAGTATAATAAACATTGAGTGCGGCCCCCCCAGTATAATAAACATTGAGTGCGGCCCCCCCAGTATAATAAACATTGAGTGCGGCCCCCCCCAGTATAATAAACATTGAGTGCGCCCCCCCCCAGTATAATAAACATTGAATGCGGCCCCCCCCCCAGTATAATAAACATTGTTGGGCAGTGGGCAGTGCCAATGAGGGTTAAAAAATAAAAAATTAACTCACCTCCTCCAATTGATCGCGTAGCTGCTGCCGGTCTCATTGTAATTTCTTCAGGACCTGTGGTGACGTCACTGAGCTCCAGCCTCTATCACATGGTCCATTACCATGGTGATGGATCATGTGATGTATCATGTGATGAGCTCAGTGACATCACCACAGGTCCTGAAGAAAGTACATGAGACCGGCTGCTACGCGATCAATTGGAGGTGGTGAGTTAATTTTTATTTATTTTTTTAACCCTCATTGGCACTGTGCCACCAATGTTTATTATACTGGGGTGTTGGGGGGGGGGGGCGCACTGCACCACCAATGTTTATATGTTTATTATGCTAGGGAGGGGGGGGCGCACTGCCCACCAATGTTTATGTTGGGGGGGCACACTGCGCCACCAATGTTTATTATACTAGGGTGTTGGGGGGGGGGGGCGCACTGCACCACCAATGTTTATATGTTTATTATACTAGGGAGGGGGGGGCACTGCACCACCAATGTTTATATGTTTATTATACTAGGGAGGGGGGGTGCACTGCGCCACCAATGTTTATTATACTGGGGTTTAAGGGGGTGCAGGTTTTTATTTTATTAAGGAAGGGTTAAGGGGTCTATTAAGGGGTGGTTAATGGGTTTTATTAAGGGGGTTAATGGGTTTATTTTGTTAAGGGGGTGTGCAGAGGTTTATTTTATTAAGGGGTTTTATTTTTATTTATAAATATTATTGAAAACATTAAAAAAAGTTTGTGCATGTTTTCTTAACTTTCTTGGGGGGGGTGCCAAACAAAGGGTTCGCCCCGGGTGCCAAATGCTCTAGGTACGCCCCTGTGTAACACTTCTTTGCTTTGCACACTCCTCCCTCCACATGATTGACAGGGCTAGACATAAAGCATGGTGAAGCCAAAAGCAGCACACGCAATCATGCTTCTCATTTCCTGTGACACTGAGCTCTGGCTCAATCCTAGCCTTTACAATGAGAAACAGATCTTGAACCAGATATGGGGAGTATTGTGTACTGTGTGAGTATCAGAAAAGAAGTAAAATTCAGCCTACAGCTGTGTCATAGCATGATATCATATACACTACTTACAGCCTAACAAGTACAGCATTACTTGTATCATGCTGTTTTGCCATACACATAAGATTTTAATTTCTATAGAATTTTTATCAACTTTCATTGTTAAATGAGGGAATAAAACTTATTTGAAGAAACAATTTTAAACTCACTTCTGGAATTTGAACCTGAGACCCTTTATCTGGAAGGCAAAACACTTATCTCTAACCTATAGACCTACCATGTTGACAATTGTTGTTTTCTTATCTTAGAAAGCTAACAGATATTACTGGTTTTCTCACAGTCTGGTCTGGTATAATATGTGATGAAAATCCACAGAAAGAGTTGACCTGCTGCAGATTTTAAATCTGCACATGTCAATGTCCACACAGAATTTTTGCTACTACTGTAATATGCTACAGATACTTCACCTGCAAATCCATATGGAGAATCTGCAGCGTAGCCACCATGAGTGAACTTATCCAGAAGAGGACTTGTGAGCTCTCCTTACGTTCTAGAGTTTTATATCGCATACAGATCGACAAGGTCAGTCCACAAGTATCTGTAGCTCTGTCTCAATATATAGGTTAAAATAATTAAGACAGGTTCAGTCTATTATTATTGTGAGGATTAATGGACTAATGGATGCCTGTTTTTCCACCAGCCAACAGATCACAGCTCTTTTTTTAACACAGCCAATCCACCTTTCAAATGCATGGAACAAAGACTGCTTCCAAAATCATGAAAATTGTGGTTTATTATACTTTCATTCAATAAAACATATAGTATTTATCAAAGCAACAGCATACTAAGTCGACTTCACCAAGGTTTTGGCCTTGACAGACAGACAAGTTAATACTTGTGTTTTTCATGAAAAAATTCTGGAGCCTCTTTGCCAAAAACTTTATGAAATTCCTTGTATTAGTCCTCCCAGAGGTTTATGAATGGATTGATAGCTAGGTTTTACCAGTTGGGGATGTGATTAAAGCACGCTTCCAATAAAAAAAAAGCTTGTGCTCCAAATCCCGAAAACATAACCAGCAGGTGGGCCTTGAGGAAAGAAGCTGAGTAACGCTGCTCTAGCTTACAGCTACAGGAGCTGTTGTGGACCAAAAATCCATCTTTTAAAAAAGATCGTCTTTCTTCCTCAGGGAAATGGTCCTCTTGCCTCTGTTTCTCCTTAAGAATACTTTTTCGGCTGGGTTGTTCAAATCAGGTTATTACAATGCAGTCTTTAAGTTAAGATGACTGAACACAGTTTCAGTTATCAAATGCGAATAACTCCACTTTACTATTTAGTCCCATCAGGGCTAAACTGTTAAAATTAAAAATCGCCTCCTCTCTTTCCCGTTTTAACCTTCTCCATGCCACATACTGATGACCCTTTCCACTTGCTATTGTGTACCACTAGCTAATGTCTGGATAGGGCATGACCTTCATATTTTCTCTCAATATTGTGTATGTGTTCCCTTATACTTTCCTGTAGTGGTCTTTTTGCTCGGCCTATATACGTTTTTTCACATGGGCAGATTATTCTATATATCACACTTTTACTGTAGCATGTGATATATTATTTTATTGTGTGTGTAAAGGAACCACTGGTTTGGTGGTTGATAGTTTTCTGCAGCTCATTTATCTTTTACATTGGAAGCACCCGTTTGAAATCCCCGTTGTTTTCACAACTTTGTTTTTAGGTATTGTAAAATAAATAAATAAATTGTTAAATCCAGGATGTCCATCTCTGTTCTACTATGTGTTTGTGTGAATTCCAAAAAAAGTCATTACTGTTTATTTCCTCCAGGAATTTTATCAGTCTAGGTTCTCCCCTTTTCCATATAAAATGACATAGTCGATGAAATTCCTCCACAGGATGAGGTCCGCACCAAGCACGCTTTGGCAGAATGCTGTTTATTCTTCCCATCTGGTGACCTATAAATTAGCAAAGCTCAGTGCGAATTTCATCCTCATTGCGGTGCCCCACATCTGTAAATAATATTCCCCAATAAAATCAGCTTGGTCTGTTGGATAAAAACCTGATCTTTGTTAAAAGAACTTAACAGCATCGCAAACCTTCTTGCTCTTAATAACTGTATATAATGATTTGATATCAAGTGTCCTTATTATGTGTTCCAGATCACATTCTATTGTTTCCCGAATTTGTATTACTGTTACGCTGGACAGGATACAAGATACCACAGAAAACCACAAACAAGTGTCTAGGCCAGAAGCTTACAAATCCCTACCAGCTCTCCCTATACTACTGTGCCCACGTTCAGACCCTGAAGGTGGGAATTAACGTGCCCCTGTGCCTAAGGCTGAAGATACCCTAAAATCCCTAAGATGGTGACGGGAAAAAAGACAGCCTGCTTTCTCAGGACCTGGAGGAGGCAGGCGTCTCACTAACAGCCTAGACAGAACACACAAAAGAAAACCAAAACCAACTTATCTTGTCACAGAGCAGAAATGGCAAATCCTTCCTTCCTTCCTTCCTTCCTTCCTTCCTTCCTTCCTTCCTTCCTTCCTTCCTTCCTTCCTTCCTTCCTTCCTTCCTTCCTTCCTTCCTTCCTTCCTTCCTTCCTTCCTTCCAGAGCAAGATAGAAGCTATAACCCGCACAGGACACTGGGAAGAGGCGTAATTTAAACTCATACAAACGACCCTACCCAGTGCACCTGAAGGGAGGCGGATACAGCTCAACTCCAAAACAAAAACAAAAAACTACACACTTGCTGCTAACCTGGCAGACCTCCGCACATAACCTGAGCAGGGCATGACAATTACGTGCTTGGTCTCCGTTAGGTATGCACTGTATGCAGGGTTGGAGGTGGTAGTCTACATATTTAGGTAGATTGCTAGTCAAGCAGTCAATCCCTGATACTATGGGTCTACCCAAAGCTTCTGTGAGGGATTTGTGCATCTTTGGAAGATAGTAGAATAAAGCAATTGATGAGTGTGAATTGGTCATAATCGCTATTTTGTTTTTATTCAGGATTTGAGTATTTTTACCTATGTTAATTCATTCTTGTAGTTCTTTCTGGAAGGTTACAGTAGGTTCCTGTTTTAGTTGTTTTGTATTTATCCCCCAACAGTTTTAATGATGCCTCCTTATGATATGATTACTTATCTAAAATACCTACCCCCTCTTTTGTCTGCAGGGCGGATAATGATGTTATAATTGTCTTGCATGGTAATGATGGCCTCTTTTTCTTTTTTGGTTAGGTTATATTTACATTGGTTACATGATGTGGAATTTCTCATATGTCCCTAATGACCATGTATTGAAATGTTTTTAAGGACTCTGCATATTCTTGTAGGGGATGGAAATGGGATTTAGCTTTGATATCCGTTTGAATATATTTATTTCTGTCACGGGGTTCCGAAGGTGCACTCGGTCCCCCATTGCCCGCAGACCTGTTGCTTAGCTTTTGGAATGAGGTTCTGTGTTTGACCTCATTCCCAGGGCGGCTTTACTAGCTGGGTGGCTCCCTGCTCCTAGTCTGCCTTGAACGCCGAGCTGATCACTCGGTGCTCGACTGGTTGGTCTGTCGGTCATGTGACGCTGGCCACGTCACATGACCCTCACTCCCCACTATAAATACAGGCAGCCTGCTGGCTACAGGTTGCCTGTTAATTTCTAGGTTCCTGGCTATTTGTTGGACTGCTGAATACTTACCTGATCCTGTTCCCTGACCATCCTTTTGCCTGCTCCTCCTGTACTGCGCATCTGTCCTGGTATTGTGACCTCGGCTCCCACCTGACTACTCTCTTAGGACTCCTCTTGTACTTCTCTGCTCTCCTGGTATTTGACCCTGGCTTCTCCTGACCATTCTTTGCTTAATCCTTTGTACTGCATAGCTCTCTTGGTTCTGACCCGGTCCATTCATGTTCCGTATTTTGTCTTGTCTGTCTTCCCTGCACATATCCTAAGTTATGGACTGTCGTCCAGTTGTCCCCTGTCATCAGGACTCGTGAGGCAAGTAGGCAGGGCCAGGGGTGAGGGTGGAGCGCAGTGGTCACTATCCTTTCCCCTGTGTGTGTGTGTGGATGTGACCGTTACAATTTCCTCCTATGGATTCTGGAGGACTGTTGTCCTTATCTTTTTGCTTCTGTTTTTGTTGTTTTATGTAATATCTCTCTTTAATGCTAATAAATGCTTGGATTTTGTTAAAACCTTTTGGCTAGGGCAAATTTCAGACCCTTTTGTAGTAGAGAATATTCCCCCTCTGTTAAAATGTAACTACTCAGATTACATATTTTTTGCAGATGTTTAGGGGGAAGTGTTTTGTTTATTGCATTTAATGTGCCTCTCTTGTTCTGTCCACCTCTACATCCCCTTTTCTGTTTTTTTTTTTTTTTCTCATGCTTGAAAAAAAATCTTTCTTAACCGTCTTTTTGACAACTGTTTTTGTGGTATCTATCTGGTTATTATAATTCCTGGTGTTCTTTCTTGTTATATTGAAATTGTGACGTGGTCTTTTTCAGGGGTTCCAGTTGTGGAATTGGCCTTTTTCTATCAGTTTATTCACCCTTCTTTGAGGTAGTTGTGTCTATTCTTTCTACACTCTTATTTTGTACAACTTCTGCATATGCAATTGGGGTATTGCTAGTCGGTGTTCTCTCCTCATAATTTAATATTGCATATCTATTTCTAGTCAGTATATCTAGCTTCAGCAGATGAAAAATTCCCAGCACGTAGTTGAATGTAATCTTGCACAGTCTTTATTTCATATCCAAAAGGTACATACAGTGTGGTGGACACAGACTCTCGACATCTCCCGTCAGACCGACATGTTTCGAGCTAGCCGGCTCTTAGTCATGATCAGCTGGCTGGCTCGAAACATGTCGATCTGACGGGAGATGTCGGGAGTGTGTCCCCACCACACTGTATGTACCTTTTAAATATGAAATAAAGACTGTGCAAGACTACATTCAACTACGTGCTGGAATTTTTTCATCTCTTGAAGCTTTGTACTACAAAGTCGGCCTGGCTTCTCCGTTGCACATGCGATTATCGGTGAGCTGAAATTAATTTTCTTTTCTATATGGAGTATATCTAGCTCCATTGTGCCATGATTGTGGGGCTGATTGATATTCCTCCTTTTTTTATGACTATTGCTGGAGACAATGGTGTTGTGGGTCTGGAATCTTCACCTGAGTTGGCTTATGTAGAGAAAGACAATCTCTTCCTCAGTGCTTGTTGCATTACTGGTTTGGATTTCATCTATTGTTTCAAAGGGTTCTCCTCCTTCAATATCCTGACTATTATCGCTTTATGGGTCTTCCACTGGTAAAGCATCCCTATTAAATTTTCTTAATTTTTATTCTTAACCCCTTAAGGACTTAGGACGTATCGGTACGGCATGGATCCCGAGTCCTTAAGGACCCATGACGTACCGGTACGTCATAACTTGAAATCTGTATTCCGGCGCCCGAGGGGTTAATCGGAACGGGATTTCGGCTGAAATCATTCAGTCGGCATCCCGTAACAATGCAGGGGGAGGTCATTTGACCCCCCCGCATCGGCGATCGCAGAAAACCGCAGGTCAATTCAGACCTGCGGTTTGCTGCGCTTTGTGCAGTTTCTGATCCCCGCGGGCCCTGACCGCGGGGATCAGAAGCTTTAGTGTCCCTAAAATATATATTTTACACCCCCCCCTGCACCCCTGCATGATTTTTTGCCGGCGGGTGGTGCAGGGGGGGAGTTGTGGGCGGTGGGGGCGATGCGGGAGGCGGGCGGTGCGGCAGGCGGGATCGCGATCCCCCGCCCGCCTCCCCTTGTATAATCGTTGGTCTCTAGTGGGTATACCAGGGTGCCAGCACATTGCTGGCACCCTGGTATAAACGGCTGACATCGATGATGCGATGTCAGCCGTTTAACCCTTTCCATACAGCGGTCCGTACGGACCGCTGTATGGAAAAAGTTAACAGTAAGAGGGAGCTCCCTCCCTCTCCCATCGGGGGGCTGCTGTGCCTTTGCAGCCCCCCGATGGAGAGGGAGAGAGCCCCCAGACAGCCCCCCTCAGCCCTGTGCTTACCCTTCCCCGTCTGCGAAGTTCTGACAACTACTGAGCAGACGGGGAAGGTTCCCATGGCAACAGGACGCCTCTCAGGCATCCTGCTGTCCATGGTGCTGAACAGATCTGTGCTAAAGGCAGAGATCTGTTCAGACAAAGTGTAAGTAAAATACAGTACTGTACAATATATATTGTTCTGTACTGTATTATACAGACATCAGACCCACTGGATCTTCAAGAACCAAGTGGGTCTGGGTCAAAAAAAAAGTGAAAAAAAGTGAAAAAAAAGTAAAAATCCCAAAACACATTTATCACTGATTAAAAATGAAAAAAATAAAATTCCCTACACATGTTTGGTATTGCCGCGTCCGTAACGACCTGATCTATAAAACGGTCATGTTACTTTCCCCGCACGGTGAACGCCATAAAAATAAAAAAATAAAAACTATTAGGAAATTGAAATTTTGCCCACCTTACTTCCCAAAAAAGGTAATAAAAGTGATCAAAAAAGTCGCATGTACGCCAAAATAGTACCAATCAAACCGTCATCTCATCCCGCAAAAATCATACCCTACCCAGGATAATCGCCCAAAAACTGAAAAAACTATGGCTCTTAGACTATGGAAACACTAAAACATGATTCTTTTGGTTTCAAAATAGAAATCATTGTGTAAAACTTAAATAAATAAATAAAAAGTATACATATTAGGTATTGCCGCGTCCGTATCGACCGGCTCTATAAAAATATCACATGACCTAACCCCTCAGGTGACCACCGTAAAAAAATAAAAATAAAAACGGTGTAAAAAAAGCTATTTTTTGTCATCTTACGTCACAAAAAGTGTAATAGCAAGTGATCAAAAAGTCATATGCACCCCAAAATAGTGCCACTCAAACCGTCATCTCATCCCGCAAAAAATGAGACCCTACTTAAGATAATCGCCCAAAAACTGAAAAAACTATGGCTCTTAGACTATGGAGACACTAAAACATTTTTTTTGTTTTAAAAATGAAATCATTGTGTAAAACTTACATAAATAAAAAAAATTGTATACATATTAGGTATCGCCGCGTCCGTGACAACCTGCTCTATAAAATTACCACATGATCTAACCTGTCAGATGAATGTTGTAAATAACAAAAAAAAAAAACGTGCCAAAAAATCTATTTCTTGTTACCTTGCCGCACAAAAAAGTGTAATATAGAGCAACCAAAAATCATATGTACCCTAAACTAGTACCAACAAAACTGCCACCCTATCCCGTAGTTTCTAAAATGGGGTCACTTTTTTGGAGTTTCTACTCTAGGGGTGCATCAGGGGGGCTTCAAATGGGACATGGTGTCAAAAAAACCAGTCCAGCAAAATCTGCCTTCCAAAAACCGTATGGCGTTCCTTTCCTTCTGCGCCCTGCCGTGTGCCCGTACAGCGGTTTACGACCACATATGGGGTGTTTCTGTAAACTACAGAATCAGGGCCATAAATAATGAGTTTTGTTTGGCTGTTAACCCTTGCTTTGTAACTGGAAAAAAAATATTAAAATGGAAAATCTGCCAAAAAAGTGAAATTTTGAAATTGTATCTCTATTTTCCATTAAATCTTGTGCAACACCTAAAGGGTTAACAAAGTTTGTAAAATCTGTTTTGAATACCTTGAGGGGTGTAGTTTCTTAGATGGGGTCACTTTTATGGAGTTTCTACTCTAGGGGTGCATCAGGGGGGCTTCAAATGGGACATGGTGTCAAAAAACCAGTCCAGCAAAATCTGGCTTCCAAAAACCATACGGCGCACCTTTCCCTCTACGCCCTACTGTGTGCCCGTACAGTAGTTTACGGCCACATATGGGGTGTTTCTGTAAACTACAGAATCAGGGCCATAAATAATGAGTTTTGTTTGGCTGTTAACCCTTGCTTTGTAACTGGAAAAAAAATATTAAAATGGAAAATCTGCCAAAAAAGTGAAATTTTGAAATTGTATCTCTATTTTCCATTAAATCTTGTGCAACACCTAAAGGGTTAACAAAGTTTGTAAAATCAGTTTTGAATACCTTGAGGGGTGTAGTTTCTTAGATGGGGTCACTTTTATGGAGTTTCTACTCTAGGGGTGCATCAGGGGGGCTTCAAATGGGACATGGTGTCAAAAAAACAGTCCAGCAAAATCTGGCTTCCAAAAACCATACGGCGCACCTTTCACTCTGCGCCCCGCTGTGTGCCCGTACAGTAGTTTACGGTCACATATGGGGTGTTTCTGTAAACGGCAGAGTCAGGGCAATAAAGATACAGTCTTGTTTGGCTGTTAACCCTTGCTTTGTTAGTGGAAAAAATGGGTTAAAATGGAAAATTAGGCAAAAAAAAGAAATTCGCAAATTTCATCCCCATTTGCCAATAACTCTTGTGCAACACCTAAAGTGTTAACGAAGTTTGTAAAATCAGTTTTGAATACCTTGAGGGGTGTAGTTTATAGAATGGGGTTTTGGGCGGTTTCTATTATGTAAGCCTCGCAAAGTGACTTCAGACCTGTAGTGGTCCCTAAAAATTGGGTTTTTGTAAATTTCTGAAAAATTTCAAGATTTGCTTCTAAACTTCTAAGCCTTATAACATCCCCAAAAAATAAAATATCAATCCCAAAATGCTACAAACATGAAGTAGACATATGGGGAATGTAAAGTAATCACAATTTTTGGGGGTATTACTATGTATTACTGAAGTAGAGAAACTGAAAGTTTGAAATTTGCTAATTTTTCAAAATTTTTGGTAAATATGGTATTTTTTTATGCAAAAAAATTAACTTTTTTGACCCAATTTTAGCAGTGTCATGAAGTACAATATGTGACGAAAAAACTATCTCAGAACGGCCTGGATAAGTCAATGCGTTTTAAAGTTATGAGCACTTAAAGTGACACTGGTCAGATTTGCAAAAAATGGCCAAGTCCTTAAGGTGAAATAGGGCTGAGTCCTTAAGGGGTTAAAGGCCATGTAGACCTTCGGAGGCAATTTTTGTTAAGGATTGCATTTTACTCATTTGGCCTTTATTAAGAATATTAAGCCGTTCAGTCACAAAGGGTTAACAGTTTTTTCTAACTGTGACTTTCACTTTGTGCTGGTCATCTAATAAACCTCATCTACTAAGAGGTCATAAACACTTATTTAAGCCACATTCTTATCAGTAAAATAAGAACTGAGCTATAATGAGTGTTTATAATGTCAGAGAGCAGAGATAAGGAGCCCGTCAGCTCCCCAACTGACGGAAAAAAAGAGAAAATCCAGAGGCTGCTACTAGATAATCTCAGCTATGTACAGAAAAAAAGGATCTGTATTTTTAATAAAGACCAATTGGAAAAAAAAAATTTAGCTTAAAATGAGTACAATGCAATAATTTAAAAAATTGCTCCCAAAGGTGTACAGTCGTGGCCAAAAGTTTTGAGAATTACATAAATATTGGTAATTGGAAAAGTTGCTGCTTAAGTTTTTATAATAGCAATTTGCATATACTCCAGAATGTTATGAAGAGTGATCAGATGAATTGCATAGTCCTTCTTTGCCATGAAAATTTACTTAATCCCAAAAAAAAACTTTCCACTGCATTTCATTGCTGTCATTAAAGGACCTGCTGAGATCATTTCAGTAATCGTCTTGTTAACTCAGGTGAGAATGTTGACGAGCACAAGGCTGGAGATCATTATGTCAGGCTGATTGGGTTAAAATGGCAGACTTGACATATTAAAAGGAGGGTGATGCTTGAAATCATTGTTCTTCCATTGTTAACCATGGTGAAACGCGTGCAGCCATCATTGTGTTGCATAAAAATGGCTTCACAGGCAAGGATATTGTGGCTACTAAGATTGCACCTCAATCAACAATTGTATAGGATCATCAAGAACTTCAAGGAAAGAGGTTCAATTCTTGTTAAGAAGGCTTCAGGGCGTACAAGAAAGTCCAGCAAGCGCCAGGATCATCTCCTAAAGAGGATTCAGCTGCGGGATCGGAGTGCTACCAGTGCAGAGCTTGCTCAGGAATGGCAGCAGGCAGGTGTGAGCGCATCTGCACGCACAGTGAGGCGAAGACTTTTGGAAGATGGCCTGGTGTCAAGAAGGACAGCAAAGAAGCCACTTCTCTCCAAAAAATCAGGGACAGGGATCTTCTGCAGAAAGTATGGTGAATGGACTGCTGAGGACTCGGGCAAAGTCATATTCTCCGATGAAGCCTCTTTCCGTTTGTTTGGGGCACCTGGAAAAAGGCTTGTCTGGAGAAGAAAAGGTGAGCGCTACCATCAGTCCTGTGTCATGCCAACAGTAAAGCATCCTGAGACCATTCATGTGTGGGGTTGCTTCTCATCCAAGGGAGTGGGCTCACTCACAATTTTGCCCAAAAACACAGCTATGAATAAAGAATGGTACCAAAACACCCTCCAACAGCAACTTCTTCCAACAATCCAACAACAGTTTGGTGAAGAACAATGCATTTTCCGGCACAATGGAGCACCGTGCTATAAGGCAAAAGTGATAACTAAGTGGCTCGGGGACCAAAACGTTGACATTTTGGGTCCATGGCCTGGAAACTCTCCAGATCTTAATCCCATTGAGAACTTGTGGTCAATCCTCAAGAGGCGGGTGGACAAACAAAAACCCACTAATTCTGACAAACTCCAAGAAGTGATTATGAAAGAATGGGTTGCTATCAGTCAGGAATTTGCCCAGAAGTTGATTGAGAGCATGCCCAGTCGGTTTGCAGAGGTCCTGAAAAAGATGGGCCAGCACTGCAAATACTGACTCTTTGCATAAATGTCATGTAATTGTCGAAAAAAGCCTTTGAAACGTATGAAGTGCGTGTAATTATATTTCAATACTTCACAGAAACAACTGAAACAAAGATCTAAAAGCAGTTTAGCAGCAAACTTTGTGAAAACTAATATTTGTGTCATTCTCAAAACTTTTGGCCACGACTGTACATAGCCTTTAGTTTCCATCTCCATCCCATGTATACGATTTATGATGGTGTTTGTGAATACACTAATACTGGGATGGTCTTTCCATGGTCTGATAGTTTCAAAGTGCTGTATTATTTCCCCTTTTATTTTCATTAGTCCTTTTGGAATAATATTCCATTCTAAATATTTTTCTAAGGAGGCTATTTCCCATAGGTCTTTCATTTCAATAATTATGAGTCGTTCCAACACCTTAAGTGTCTGTTTGGCTCGTGTGATGTCTGTTTCTTCATCAGGAGGTTTTCTATTTATTTCTGTATGATATCCGAAGAATGTTTGTATGCTGCGGATGCGCTCATTTCTGTTTCACCATAATTTGGCCATTCCTCAGAAGGGGGATAGAGTAAGAGCTGCCAAATTTTGCAGGAAGTGTAATAGATTTCCTGCCCCTGCTGTTCTGACACTTAGACTGGCTATGGACCCTAGAGGGAAATTTCCCAGTGGCCTGATGCCTAAGGGGCCTCCTAAGCTCTAACCACAGCCGCCCGCAGGGTACAACTGATTTTCTCAGTTTTAAATAATGCTAAAAGCAACAGGCACTTATACATCTGGCCATCGGCCGCAGGTGCCCTCTTAAATGCAACTGTATCATCGTCATCTTCAGGAATGTGATACAGTTGAATACTGCAGTGGGGGCAGCAGTATTTAGTACTGCACTGTGGTATTTGGTTCTGCTGAGGCAGTATCTTGTGCTGCACTGTGGTATTTGGTTCTGCTGGGGCAGTATCTTGTGCTGCACTGTGGTATTTCATTCTGATGGGGCAGCATTTTGTGCTGCATTATGGTATTTTGTTCCGCTGAGGCAGTATTTTTTGCTCCACTGTGGTATTTCATTCTGCTGGGGCAGTATTTTGTGTTGCAGTAAGGTATTTCTTACCCTTCCTGCTTCAACTGGCCCTGCCTACTTGTGTTGGCCTTTCCTTGTTGTGTTGCTCTGCCTTCTATAAGTTTTGACCCGTATGCAAGGTACCACTTGGAACCGAACCCGCTCCGTACAGTATTAAAGCAAAGTTGTAAGCGAATCGACTTCGGATGAAGCATCCGAAGTTGATTCGCTCATCCCTAAAGCTTATGTATACCTTCGGAGGCATTTTTTTTGTGATTGCATTTAACCTATTTTGGGCTAAAAATCATTTTTTCAGTTGGTCTTTATTAAAAGTCAAAAAAGGGTTAACTGTTTGTCTAGCTGTGTGAATCGTACTTTTTACTTTCACTTTGTGCCATTCATCTAATAACCTTTATCTCTAATTTACTAAGAAGTCATAAACACTTATTCAAGCCACATGATTTTTTAGCTCAAAATGAGTTCAATGTGATAATAAAATAAAATGCCCCCAAAGGTGTACATAGCCTTTAAGTTTCCAGTCTGCAACTGCTGACACTGGTCTGCTCCCCTCTGCTCTCCACTTCCTGTCCCAGCTGGACATTCCAGAATAACCAGGAAATGCCTCTTCTCAGTGACTTACCTCCACCAGTGATTGGTGCGTTTACAGGCATTTCTGGTGTATCTAGCCATGACAGGAAGTGGAGAACAGTGGGGAAAAGACCTGCATTAAAACTACATCCACTACATTTTCTAATTTTAATCCATTCTGACCTTTTATTTATTAATTTATGCACTGGAAAAACTAACTAATTGAGTGAGATCTTTGTCATGTAGATATTTGGTATCTTTATACTTAGTGATTATTTTATGTGGTAGAATTAATAGGACTACATTAGCATACAAGGGAAAGAACCATGAGAAGTTTAATTTTTTTTCTCCAAATTTGCTAAATTGAAAACACAAAAATATTGGTAGAATATGAAATAAAAAAAAATACAACTTGTAGAGTGTATTAGTCCAAAATGCTTTAGTGGCCCTTTGTCTGGAAAGGGTTAAGTGGTAATCACATAAGCAGTTGTTTGTCACGTGTTAGTATAGGCTCTGATGCCGTTTTTGAGCCAAAGCAAGATGTAGTTTCAAGAGGAATAGGAACTATAAAGGAATGACATTTCCTTCCTGCCGGAACCACTTTTAGATTTGGCTTAAAAATAGGCGTCAAAATAGTATGTGTAAATTCAGTAAATTAAACTAAAGGCTTTTTCACACATGCAGTACACACACTATGTTTTAGTGTTTTTAAACCGTTTGGGGAGAATTTATCATAAGGAGAATATTTGAAGTCAGTTTTGCTTGATGTGTTGGTGTACTTTATGCCACATTTATCAAATGTTGTATTTTATTTGATAAATTTGTCTTATCCTTAGACCTAACACTTTTGTCTAGAAATGCTACTCCAGTTTTCCTACTCCACCCTCCTTCTGGAGTGAGATTGCGACTTAAAAATAAATAAAAAAAAAAGACTCAATGATAAATCTGTAGTAAAACTCATTAACATAGCTAACCACGCCCACTTCTCCACCCACATTACAAAACTGGAGTGAGTAGTGTAAAAATGCAAAAAGTTACAAACTTTTTGCGCTAGCGAGTGGAAAAAGTCGCAAAAGCCCTATTTTTCCACTTTTTGAAGCCAGAATTCTGGAGTGAAGGTATGATAAATCAGGGCCTATATGTGCACACCTTTAGAAGACATGATGGTATGGTTACAAGAAGGCTACTGCCATTTGCAAAGTCAGGTACTTGGAACAGCGTATCTTACATGTTACAGCTGGATCATGGCAACACACCTTTGTGCTTCTTGGCAAACTGCTATTTGTTTGTTTTTTAAACTGTCCCAAATTGTAAGAGAAAGTGATGAATAATTACTTATCACACAAGCTGTACTTCATATTGCCCAAGCACCTATATTAGATTATACATTTTAAATATTGAGCACAATTTTAACCACTCATTTAGGAAGTTTAATTAACTGGAATCTTTGATATCCTGCTGGGGGAATTACTTTGGATTAAGAAAGACGACATAAAAGATTTGTTGTTCCGATTTAATTAAGGCTTATTAAAAGCTGGAAAAGTGTGCAGAAAAAGCGGTTAATTATGGATTGATTTCTCTCGTTGCTTACATAAAACCAAATAGAAGCATTTTATCTTCCTTACCTTTTATTAGTCATCTCCACATATATAGAGTGTAGCAGATTTTGCAAGGTGAAATACTATCCTATTTTATTTCCAGCCTAAGGAGTTCTGATTGTAATTCCTTTTCTGTTGGGTATTGCATATTGTTTACTACTTAACTACTGTGGGGATTCGCTCCGGTAGACAGGGTGTGCGGATGCAATACAGAGGCAAATTACCAGTTCTTAAATCAAACTTCCGTGTTTATTCACACATAAAGCAAAAACAAAACGTCATTTTGCAGTCTTGGTGTTAGTTCACACACAATGGAAAGTCCACATAGCAAAAATCACCTTGTTGGCAGTTCTGCCTCCAGCAGTCCATAGCAGGCTTTTAGGGGGCCTTTTTCCCTTACAGACGGGTCTCAACCCTCCAGCACGACACAAGCCTCAGATCCCAGCACACACATCCCTTGAGCTCCAATGTCAGACTGAGATAATCCTCCTCACCTAGCAGTGCTGGCTGGTTTTTAGGCCTGGCAAAACCCGGCCTGGAACATGGGGAGTAGTCACCCACCCAGCACTTTGACTACTCCCAGTAAGAGCCATCCCGGATCAGCTATACAGCCATACTAAGCATTAAGGTGTCAAACAGCAACTGCTGCTGACACGAAAAAAACGGCTCTTACTCCACCGAGGCCAGGCACCTCGGTGACACGTACCTATCATCCATGATGATTCCTTGTACCTTCTTACATACCTCCCCCTTTGTTCAACCCTGAGGGGGTGAACACATGCCGTACAGTATACTCGGGACAGGGCATCCGTGTTTCCCTGCAACCGGCCTACCCTGTGTTCTACGGAGAACTTAACGTTTTGTAAGGACAGGAACCACCTGGTGACTCGGGCATTTCTCTCTTTGACCTGGCTCATCCACTTGAGAGGGGAGTGGTCAGTCACCAGGCGGAATGTTCTCCCAAACAAATAATAGCGGAGAGACTCTCTCCACTATACTGTCCCTGGTCTCGGCTGGGTTGAGCTTGCGGCTTAGGGAGACAACGGGATGCTCCTCCCCGTTGACTTCCTGAGACAGTACAGTACCGAGGCCTACTTCTGAGGCGTCTGTCTGCACTATGTATTCCCGCTTGAAGTCGGGCATCACCAAAACCGGGGACCCCCACAGGGCCGACTTCAAAGCGGACAAAGCCTCTTCCGCCCAGTTATTTCAGTGAACCATCATTGACTTGTGTCCCTTCAATAACCCTGTCAATGGCGCGGCTACAGTAGCAAAGTGGGGAATAAATCTCATGTAATAGCCTATCCTAGGAATGACTTTGCTTGTTTAGTGGTGACAGGTCGGGGCCAATTTCTTATCGCCTCTATTTTGTTTACTTGTGGTTTGATCACTCCGCGCCCAATGGCATACCCCAGGTATTTAGTCTCCTCTAACCCTATCACACATTTTTGGGGGTTAGCGGTTAGTCCCGCCTTCCGAAGGGAGTCCACTACAGCCTGCACTTTGGGTAGGTGACTTTCCCAATCAGTACTGTGGATGACAATATTGTCCAGGTAAGCCAAAGCGTACCGACGATTTGGACGCAGCACAATGTCCATAAGCCGTTGAAAAGTGGCGGGGGCACCATGCAGACCAAAGGGTAGCACCTTGTACTGATAAAGCCCTTCAGGTGTGATGAAGGCAGTTTTCTCTTTGGCAGCTTCTGTTAAGGGCACCTGCCAGTACCCTTTCGTGAGGTCCAAAACAAAAAAAATACCAGGCTTCTCCTAACCTCTCAATAAGCTCATCCACCTGGGACATGGGATAGGCATCGAATTTGGAAATCTCGTTCAGTTTACGAAAATTGTTACAGAACTGGAGTGTCCCGTCCGGCTTGGGTATTAGCACTATGGGACTAGCCCACTCACTTTTAGACTCCTCAATGGCGTCTAGCCTCAGCATCATCTGCACTTACTCTGAGTTGGCTGGTTGCAGAGCCTCGGGTACCCAGTATTGTTTTAGCCGAACTTTTGCCTGAGGCTCAGTGACAATGTCATGCCGAATTATATAAGTGCGTCCAGGGAGATCCAAAAACACATCCGTGTTCCGGCTAATAAACTCCCTGGGCTCCTGAGCCTGCTTAGAGGATAGGCTGTCAGCAATTCTTACTGTGGCAGCCGCTTCCCTTGCTTCAGACAGAGGGGCCGAAACCTGGCTGTGGGCTGTCTTCAGTACAGGTTTCCTTATCTTTCCACAGTTTGAGTAAATTCACATGGTACACCTGCTCCGGCTTTCGCCTCCCTTGCTGGTGTACCTTTTAATTTACCTCTCCAATTTTTTCAAGTACCTCATAGTGCCCCTGCCACCTGGCCAGGAACTTACTGTCCACGGTCGGCACCAGAACCAAAACCCGATCACCCGGGTTAAAGATCCGGACCTGAGCCTGACGATTTATAGATCTGACTCTGGGTTCGCTGAGCGGCCTCCATATGCTCTCTGACAAGAGGCAAAACAGTCTATCCGCTGTTGCATCTTGGTAACATACTCAAGGACACTTCTATGCAGAGTGGGTTGCTGTTCCCACGTCTCTTTGGCTACGTCCAACAAACAGCGAGGATGTCTGCCATATAGCAATTCAAAGGGCAAGAACCCAGTAGAGGGGCACCTCTTGCACAGCGAACATGAGATAGGGCAGAAGAAGATCCCAGTCTTTCCCATCTTTAGACACCACTCTTTTTAACATAGTTTTTAATGCTTTATTAAACCTTTCAACCAGACCGTCCGTTTGCGGATGGTAAACGGACGTCCGTAACTGTTTGATATGCAGAAACTTACAGAGCTCCCTCATGACCTTAGACATAAAAGGGGTCTCCTGGTCAGTCAGAACCTCTTTAGGTAGCCCCACTCAGGAGAACATTTCCATTAGCTCCTTAGCTATCAGTTTAGCCGATTGTACACTGCTCAAAAAATAAAGGGAACACTTAAACAACACAATGTAACTCCAAGTCAATCACACTTCTGTGAAATCAAACTGTCCACTTAGGAAGCAACACTGAGTGACAATCAATTTCACATGCTGTTGTGCAAATGGGATAGACAACAGGTGGAAATTATAGGCAATTAGCAAGACACCCCCAATAAAGGAGTGGTTCTGCAGGTGGTGACCTGACCACTTCTCAGTTCCTATGCTTCCTGGCTGATGTTTTGATCACATTTGAATGCTGCCGGTGCTTTCACTCTAGTGGTAGCATGAGACGGAGTCTACAACCCACACAAGTGGCTCAGGTAGTGCAGCTTATCCAGGATGGCACATCAATGCGAGCTGTGGCAAGAAGGTTTGCTGTGTCTGTCAGCGTAGTGTCCAGAGCATGGAGGCGCTACCAGGATACAGGCCAGTACATCAGGAGACGTGGAGGAGGCCGTAGGAGGGCAACAACCCAGCAGCAGGACCGCTACCTCCGCCTTTGTGCAAGGAGGAACAGGAGGAGCACTGCCAGAGCCCTGCAAAATGACCTCCAGCAGGCCACAAATGTGCATGTGTCTGCTCAAATGGTCATAAACAGACTCCATGAGGGTGATATGAGGGCCCGACATCCACAGGTGGGGGTTGTGCTTACAGCCCAACACCGTGCAGGACGTTTGGCATTTGCCAGAAAACACCAAGATTGGCAAATTCGCCACTGGCGCCCTGTGCTCTTCACAAATGAAAGCAGGTTCATACTGAGCACATGTGACAGACGCGACAGAGTCTGGAGACGCCGTGGAGAACGTTCTGCTGCCTGCAACATCCTCCAGCATGACCGGTTTGGCATTAGGTCAGTAATGGTGTGGGGTGGCATTTCTTTGGAGGGCCGCACAGCCCTCCGTGTGCTCGCCAGAGGTAGCCTGACTGCCATTAGGTACTGAGATGAGATCCTCAGACCCCTTGTGAGACCATATGCTGGTGCGGTTGGCCCTGGGTTCCTCCTAATGCAAGACAATGCTAGACCTCATGTGGCTGGAGTGTGTCAGCAGTTCCTGCAAGACGAAGGCATTGATGCTATGGACTGGCCCGCCCGTTCCCCAGACCTGAATCCGATTGAACACATCTGGGACATCACGTCTCGCTCTATCCACCAACGTCACGTTGCACCACAGGAGTTGGCAGATGCTTTAGTCCAGGTCTGGGAGGAGATCCCTCAGGAGACCGTCCGCCACCTCATCAGGTGGCATGCAGAGGCGTTGTAGGGAGGTCATACAGGCACGTGGAGGCCACACACACTACTGAGCCTCATTTTGACTTGTTTTAAGGACATTACATCAAAGTTGGATCAGCCTGTAGTGTGTTTTTCCACTTTAATTTTGAGGGTGACTCCAAATCCAGACATCCATGGGTTAAAACATTTGATTTCCTTTTTTTTTTTGGTGTGATTTTGTTGTCAGCACATTCAACTATGTAAAGAACAAAGTATTTCAGAAGAATATTTAATTAATTCAGATCTAGGATGTGTTATTTTTGTGTTCCCTTTATTTTTTTGAGCAGTGTATGTCGCAGTAGCACCGCCTCCGGGTACAGAGTGGCGTAATCTAGGACGACCAGGATGTGTTGGTGTCCTCTAGCGGACTTCAGTACTGGGCCTACGAGGTCCATTGCGATTTTCTCAAATGGTACCTCGATGATCGGGAGAGGTAGCAAAGGACTGCGGAAAAGGTGCTGGGGGCTAGTTGCCTGGCAGGTCGGGCAAGACTTACAGAATTCGTCCACCTCTCTAAACACACTGGGCCAGTAAAACAGTTGTAGTATCCGGTCCTGTGTTTTCTGCATTCCCAGATGCCCCCCGAGAACATGTTGGTGGGCTAACTCTAACACGAGTTTGCGATAAGCCTGGGGCACCACTAACTGTTCAATATGTTCACCCCACAGTTGATTCACCCGAAACAGCATATCCTGATGAACCACAAAACGGGGAAACACCGACTCTGCCCCTGGTTTTTGTGGTTCACCATCTACAATTAATACATTTCCTCAAGCTCGGGAGTACCAAAATTATCCCCAGAGATATTGAGGTCTGCCAGCTCAGGCCACGGCAGCAAGTCCTCTACATCAGTGTTTCCCAACCAGTGTGCCTCCAGCTGTTGCAAAACTACAACTCCCAGCATGCCCGGACAGCCTTTGGCTGTGCGGGAATGCTGGGAGGTGTCGTTTTGCAACAGCTGGAGGCACACTGGTTGGGAAACACTGCTCTACATCTCCCACCATTACATTCAGTGGGGTTGTCCCCCCCTCTTCCACCGAAGTGGCGGTCACCCCTACCGCCTTCGGTTCCCAGGGTTCTGGCCTCCCCCCGGAGCCAGGCCACTCTGCTGGGGTTACACCTGTCTAATAAGTATCAGTCACTCTCTTAGCAAGCCACAGTTCCGGGAAGTCTCTCCCTATTATAAGTTCATAGTGTAAATTTGTGGCAACTGCCACTTCGTGAGTCCACCTGCCGGCCCCTGTGGTTAGAGACACCAGGGCGGTGGGATAGTCTTTTAAGTCTCCATGGATGCACATGACCCCGACTTTCCGGTCATTATACTCCGTGGACCGTACCAGGGGAGCCCTTACTAGGGACACCAGTCTCCCTGAGTCCAGCAGAGCCTCCGCTGGAGTGTCTCCCACTTCCACCCGGCACAAGTAGTTTACAGTTTCTGGGGTACCTGCTGCGCACAGCTTCCTGGCATATAACAACTGTTGGTAGCCATAGTTAGTATCCATGGGTTCCACCTGATGTGGACAGTCAGCTCTTACATGTTCAGGCTCCTGTCACCGGCAGCAGACTATCGGAGCCAGGTTCATAGGGGGTACATCCCGGGTGGGTTTGGTTGGTACAAGTCGCCGGGTCTGGGATGGAGATTTACGGGATTTGACTGCCCCCCTCCCAAAAGAACCCCGTAAGATTCTTACTAGCCTCGTAGCGCTCCACCAGGTCCACCATTTCCAGGGCATTGCCAGGAGACACCTGGCAGAGCCCTCCAGAACATATCAGCCAATAGTCTATCCAGCATAGCCATGGGACTCAGCACATCAGGCTGTAGCCACGTTTGCGAGAGGTGGAATAAGTCATAATACTGGGGTCTCGCAGGCTCTGCCGGCTTAAACCCCCACTGATGTACCCGCTGGTCCCGGACCAACACATTCACCCCCAGTCTTACCAAAATCTCCCCCTTTACTTTTTGGTAGTCAGCCGCTTGATCATCCAGCAAGTCGAAATACACTCGCTGAGAATCGGATGCCAGGAACGGAGCGACTCCCTCAGCCCACTGTTCTCGGGGTAGCTTCTCCATGATGGCCATTTTCTCATACATCGCTAGGTAGGTTTCGATGTCGTCTGCATGGATCATCTTAGGAATTGCGGCACAGACTGCTTTCCAGGCAAAGTGGACTTTTAGGGTTGCTCCTGCTGTCTGCAAAGCCATCACATGTTGTAGCAGCAACTGGTTGGTCTCCTGCTGCTGCGTATTAGCCTCGCGTTGGTGCAGGTTTGTCTCTCGGTGCTGCAAATTAGCCTCCATGAGGGCCTTCACAACAGCCTCCATTTTGTCATGGGGCACTGGTTGTAATACAGCTGGTTTAATGTACGACATACAACCTTGCCTGGAAAAATGCAGAACCCAAAAATATCAGCGTTCACGCCAGCCTCGCTGCTCTTGTCCGCATCCTCCACCAATTGTGGGTATTCGATCTGGTAGACAGGTTGTGCGGATGCAGTACAGAGGCAAATTACCAGTTCTTAAATCAAATTTCCGTGTTTCTCCACAAATAAAGCAAAAACAAAACGTCACTATGCAGTCTAGTTGTTAGTTCACACACAATGGAAAGTCCACATAGCAAAAATCACCTTGTTGGCAGTTCTGCCTCCAGCAGTCCATAGCAGGCTTTTAGGGGGCCTGTTTCCCTTACAGACGGGTCCCAGCCCTCCAGCACGGCACAAGTCTCAGATCCCAGCACACACACCTTCTGAGCTCCACTGTCAGACTGAGGTAATCCTCCTCACCTGGCAGTGCTGGCTGGTTTTTAGGCCTGGCAAAACCCGGCCTGGAACATGGGGAGTAGTCACCCACCCAGCACTTTGACTATTTCCAGTAAGAGCCGTCCCGGATCAGCTATACAGCCATACTAAGTATTAAGGTGTCAAACAGCAACTGGTGCTGACACAAAAAACGGCTCTTATTCCACCGAGGTCAGGAACCTCGGTGACACATACCTATCATCCACAATGATTCCTTGTACCTTCTTACACTACCTAATTTCTTATAGTAGAGTATTTTTTCACTATGTAACCCCGCTATTTGAACATTTTAAGGCACATAAATTATATATTGTATAGAGGTATTATGTGAAGATTATGTCACAGTATGTTTTGTATTGGTTATCCCTGGTCAGGGGCGGACTTTACCATTACACAAACCAATCAGATGCTTGGGGCCGCAGAGATCAGGGTCCCTTGCTTAGCCACAAGTGGATGGCTGAAAAAAATGGAGTGGACTAAAGGAGCCAACATACCACCTGTGCAGATGGTTTAGCTGCACACAATCTCAGGAAGACCCTTCCCAGCTGTAGAGCAGTGGCAGAAGTGCCCAGGCTGTACTAAGTTGAGAGTGAGCCTTAGCAGGCTGATGGTGGCAGAGCTTAGCAGTGCAGCAAAGTCAGACATAACTTTGGGGCTTCAGAAAAGCCAAATCTGCTCCTATCCCTGGTTTACATAGCTACACCTACCCACGACAGTCAATGGTCACACAAATTAGAATGTAATACCTTTGTTGACCTTCCAAATTTGTGTTCCTATTGGGAGACCCTTGTGGGCTTGGTTTCAACTGTTGCATCACAAACGCCCTGTGGAGTGCCAGCCTACTACTGTTTTAATGTTTTTTATTTTATTTTGCATGACACTACCTTTATCTGTCCGTTGAGCCTTTAGAATAGGATAACACTTCTTCCTTCCTTCCTTCCTTCCCTCCCTCAGTTATAATATGAGAGACACATAACATCATATCACACCATAGAGAATTGATAATGGTCACAGCTTACTTCCACCTGTTCCCTACATGGCATCCTCTTCCCGTCAGAGGGCATGCCCACAAAACTCTCCCACACAAGTTAGTCATTATCTGATCTGAACTTTTCATGTCCAGGTGCCTACAGAAAAGAAAACTTCTTAGTATTCATATGATGAAAGGATATGTCAAAATTTATTTAGAATGTTCTTGTTTTAAGTTCCTTATTTAACAAATAATCTGAATTGCTCAGAACACAGGTCGTGTATGAACTTATTTACTGTATATATCTGGAGCAATTTTAATGAGACAGTTGAGTACAGCCCCCAGCCAACTTTCCTCAAACAACTTTTTCTAATGTGATTGGAAAAGGTTGTTTTAATAATAGGTGGACAACCCGTTTAAAGAGGACCTTTCAATTATTATTATTATATTTTTTTTATTTAAACCTTCTCCCTGGCTGTGACGCTTTCCGCTGTGATTGGATCGCGGCACAGCAAGGGAGAAGGAGACGCCCATTGAGAAACCCTGGTGTCTCCTCCTCCCTGTACCGATGCTCAGTATTAGCATACTGCGCGGGAAAACTGCGGGGTGGGGGGGGGCACAGCATGGCGCAGGAGCGATATTTTAAAATAACAGGCAGGGTGGCAGTACCCGGCAGGCAAAGGTATTTATCTTGAATAAAAAACTTGAAAGGTCCTCTTTAAGTGGTGGATTATTCTCAGGATAGGGGATAATAAATAAATTGATTGTAGCGGCTCGCCCACTTGTAATTACAGATATAGTGCTCTGTCCAGTTGATTCACCCCGTCAATAGTAATAGTATAATTATATTCAGGACAGGCACTCCTCACTTGCAAATAACAGAACAAACGTATCTTCTATATAAACATTTATTATGCAACTATTACTTTCTTCTACACATTAATTGATAAAAAAACATTTTAAAATAGAAAATGGTATAAAAAAAAATACCGGTAATAATAATATAAAATAAAAGAATATAAAATAAAATGAGGGAATAATTTTGACTCTATCAATATGACATCAATACAGATATTAGGTCCATATAAAACACGCTTGTATAAATTAGGACAATTGTATCTGATATATATACAGTGATGGTGACTGATTTTGGGCTGTGTATATATTATTCCTGGTAAAATTGGTACAGATATGGAATGATAAAATGAAGTTCTTTTATATAAACAGCTCAAGATCACGATTGTGATTTTTCTAGTCACTCAAAGAATATAATTTTATTGGGTCAGCAATTCTTCTTTTGACAATTCTACTGTTTATCCATATAATTTATGATATATTCAATAGGTGAGTATTCAATGTCCACTGGTAGTTATGATATAGCGTATATGATCGCTTTGTAGTATCTGCCAGTTGGTATTTTATAGAAACATAGAAACATAGAATGTGTCGGCAGATAAGAACCATTTGGCCCATCTAGTCTGCCCAATATACTGAATACTATGGATAGCCCCCGGCCCTATCTTATATGAAGGATGGCCTTATGCCTATCCCATGCATGCTTAAACCCCTTCACTGTATTTGCAGCTACCACTTCTGCAGGAAGGCTATTCCATGCATCCACTACTCTCTCAGTAAAGTAATACTTCCTTATATTACTTTTAAACCTTTGCCCCTCTAATTTAAAACTGTGTCCTCTTGTGGTAGTTTTTCTTCTTTTAAATATGCTCTCTTCCTTTACCGAGTTGATTCCCTTTATGTATTTAAAAGTTTCTATCATATCCCCTCTGTCTCTTCTTTCTTCCAAGCTATACATATTAAGGTCCTTTAACCTTTCCTGGTAAGTTTTATCCTGCAATCCATGTACTAGTTTAGTAGCTCTTTTCTGAACTCTCTCTAGAGTATCTATATCCTTCTGGAGATATGGCCTCCAGTACTGCGCACAATACTCCAAGTGAGGTCTCACCAGTGTTCTGTACAGCGGCATAAGCACTTCACTCTTTCTACTGCTTATACCTCTCCCTATACATCCAAGCATTCTGCTGGCATTTCGTGCTGCTCTATTACATTGTCTTCCCACCTTTAAGTCTTCTGAAATAATTACTCCTAAATCCCTTTCCTCAGATACTGAGGTCAGGACTGTGTCAAATATTCTATATTCTGCCCTTGGGTTTTTACGCCCTAGGTGCATTATCTTGCACTTATCCACATTAAATTTCAGTTTCCAGAGTTCTGACCATTCTTCTAGTTTTCCTAAATCCTTTTCCATTTGGCGTTTCCCTCCAGGAACATCAACCCTGTTACATATCTTTGTGTCATCAGCAAAAAGACAAACCTTACCAGCGAGGCCTTTTGCAATATCACTTATGAAGATATTAAACAAAATCGGTCCCAGTACAGATCCCTGTGGAACCCCACTGGTAACATGACCTTGTTTTGAATGTTCTCCATTGACTACAACCCTCTGTTGTCTGTCACTCAGCCACTGCCTAATCCACTCAACAATATGGGAGTCCATGCTCAATGACTGCAGTTTATTGATAAGTCTTCTATGTGGGACAGTGTCAAAAGCCTTACTAAAATCTAGATATGCGATGTCTACTGCACCTCCACCGTCTATTATTTTATTCACCCAGTCAAAAAAATCTATAAGATTTGTTTGACATGATCTCCCTGAAGTAAACCCATGTTGTTTTTCATCTTGCAATCCATGGGATTTTAGATGTTCCACAATCCTATCCTTTAATAGGGTTTCCATTAATTTGCCTACTATTGATGTCAGACTCACTGGTCTATAGTTGCTCGATTCCTCCCTACTACCTTACTTGTGAATGGGCACGACATTTGCCAATTTCCAATCTTCCGGGACGACTCCTGTTACTAATGATTGGTTAAATAAATCTGTTAACGGTTTTGCCAGCTCACCACTAAGCTCTTTTAATAATTTTGGGTGTATCTCATCAGGCCCCTGTGACTTATTTGTCTTCACCTTAGACAGCAAACTTAGAACATCTTCCTCTGTAAAGATACATGCATCAAACGATTTATTAGTCATTCTTTCTAGTGGAGGTCCTTCTCCTTTTTCTTTTGTAAAAACTGAACAGAAGTATTCATTAAGGCAGTCGGCTAGCCCTTTATTCTCTTCTACATACCTTCCGTCCTTTGTTTTTAATTTAGTTATTCCTTGTTTTAATTTCCTTTTTTCATTTATATATCTGAAGAATGTCTTATCCCCTTTTTTCATAGACTGAGCTAGTTTTTCTTCTGCCTGCGCTTTAGAAGTTCTTATAACTTGCTTGGCCTCTCTCTGCCTAATCTTGTAGATTTCCTTATCTTCATTGCTCTGGGTTTTTTTTATAATTACAAAATGCTAGCTTTTTATTTTTAATGATTTGGGCCACTTCTGCTGAGTACCACAGTGGTCTCCTCCTTTTTTTGCTTTTACTGACAAGTCTAATGCAATTTTCTGTTGCCTTCAATAATGCACCTTTTAAGTAGTCCCATTTCTCCTGGACTCCATGTAATCCGTTCCAGTCTGATAAGGACTCATTTATGACTAATTTCATTTTTGAAAAGTCTGTTTTTCTAAAATCTAAAACTTTTGTTTTTGTGTGGTGGGACTCTTTCACAGTTCTTATATTAAACCACACTGACTGGTGATCACTAGATCCCAAGGTTTCGCCTACAATGACATCATATACCGAATCCCCGTTTGTGAATACCAAATCCAAAATGGCCTCCCTCCGGGTTGGCTCCTCAACCACTTGTTGTAGAGATAACTCCAGTAGGGAATTTAGAATATCTGTACTCCTGGTAGAACTTGCTATTTTGGTTTTCCAGTTTATATCTGGAAGATTGAAATCTCCCATAATGATAACTTCTCCTTTCATTGTCATTTTAGCTATTTCTTCAACTAGTAGATCATCTAGTTCTTTAACTTGACCAGGTGGTCTATATATCACACCTACACGAGTTACTGCATGGTTAGCAAACTGCAACGTAACCCAAACTGACTTTATGTTGGCCTCACCAACTTGTATTAGGTTAGATTTAATGCTATCTTTCACATACAGGGCCACTCCTCCTCCTTTCTTGCCTTCTCTGTCTCTTCTGTATAAAGAGTACCCTGGTATGGTTATGTCCCAGTCATTTCTTTCATTAAACCATGTCTCCGTAACAGCCACTAAATCTACATTCTCAGATGCCATTATTGACCCAAGTTCATTGATTTTTTTACCTAAACTGCGAGCATTTGTAGACAGGACTCTGAGCTTATCATTTCTTAACCTCTGTGCTTCTGACCTGTTCTGGCATTGTTTCGGGGGGCAATTGGACTCTTTTATTTTCACTCTTTTGCCCCCCTTTCCTAGTTTAAATACTCTTTCGCAAATTCTTGGAGTTGTTCACTAAGTACATTTGTTCCTTTGAGAGAAAGATGCAAACCATCTTTTTTGTACAGTTCCTTTCTATTCCAAGTAGAGCTATCATGAGAAACAAAGCCAAATCCTTGCTCTTGACACCATTTACCAAGCCATATGTTGAACTCCTTTATGCGCCTCTGCCTATCATTCTGAACATTATGCACAGGCAGAACTTCAGAAAATGAAATGGTGGATGCAAAATCCTGTACGTCATTACCAAGTGTGATAAAAGATTTTTTCACCTCTGACACTTCATTGCAAGCCAGGTCATTTGTCCCTAGATGGACAAGAACATCCACGTCCCCTTCCTGCTTTGCTTGCTTAACAATATTAATAATACGTCTTCTATCTCTTCTAGCAGTAGACATCTCACAAAACCATTTTCTTTAAGCTCCACACTTCTTATGATTGAATCACCCAGCAACAGCTGCTTCCTTTGAGACTTCACTTTATCTTTTTTGTTGCATACATTAGACATAGGAGTCGATGGTTTCTCACCCTCTGTGCTTGAGTCCATATCCATGTTGTCCTTACATTCTGAGAGTGCTGCAAATGAATTATGGAGAACCACCGACTGTGGGACATGTCTTCTATCCACCACTCTAAGACTTCCAGAACCTACATTAACCCATCTGCCATTTCTGGGGGTCCTCTGTGGCAGTGGCATTGCAGCAGTCCTTGCTGGAGTTTGTTTAACAGATAATTTAAATATTTCAGCTTTCAAAAATGCAATTTCCTGCTGCAGTAAGGAGAACTGTCTACAGATCTGACAGCATCCGAATCTCCAAAGAGTGGAACATGAAATAAATGCACAACAATTCCTGCACTGAACCAAGTCTGCCATTTTAAAGAGGAGAAAAAAAAATAAAAAAAAAAAAATTTGTAACTTTAAATCAAACAAATCAAACAAATCTTACCTTTTTTTTTTTGTATTGTTTCCACCTTCCAGCCTACCTCCTGACTATCTCCTGCAATATCTCTTTACTAGTACTTAATGTAGTACTTGCAGCTAATGAATTAGGCCAGCTAATGAGTCTGTCTCTATATATACACACACTCCTTCCCAAACTCCTCCCCCAGCAACAAATGTAACACCTTAGTGAGCTAGGCTCATTAGCAAACGCACAATAGCAAACAGCTGACCGAATTCCTTACCTCTTCTCAAGCAATGATCAGCAAAAACAACACAGATGAGCCAGTTGGAGACTCTAAGCCAATCTCTTGCAGTATCTCTTGAATCTCTTCAGTCTCCTGCAATATCTCTTTACTAGTACTTAATGTAGTACTTGAAGCTAGTACTTGCAGCTAATGAATTAGGCCAGCTAATCACATTTTCACATGGATATGTAGTGTCCACCATTAATGACTATATACCACACTTGTTTAGTGGGTATATTATATTCACTTAAAAAAAAAAAAGAACATATGATTATTGATAGATAAAAATGTCCTCAATTGATGTTCATATAGTGCTTTGATTAGTAAACCATATATCGTCTTTCACAGAGTAGGTATGTCCACCTTTAGATATCGCTAGTTATTTTTAGTTATTGATTATAGTGATAAATATCACTTACTTTCTGTTAGTTGGTATCATCCAATCGTGACGTCCCACGAGGTGGATAATTATATAGCCATTCGTTGGTGGTTATAGTGGATGTGGGTACCTGTCTGGCAGTGTACCTTGTACAGTGTGGCCGGCGTGTCACATGGTCAGACGCGCTGGTTTTGATCTTTCAGCATCTTCATATGGTGCAGGTATTGCGATATTTCTGGAGCGCTCTACAATCCTTTAGAGAAATAGTTGTCTTACATGGGCTGTGGTTTCTGCAAACATAGTATTCTGTCCCAGATGCGTTTCGGAGTAAACATAACTCCTTCCTCAGAGGGCAGCTCTTTCTACTTTGTACTAAACTGAAGTCATCATTACAGAGCTGCTCCCATTGGGTTCCATTTTAATCTTAAATATTATCCTTCTTTTCTTTTCCACAAAATCTGGACATGAACAATTCCCGGTGAGAACTGTTTTGTGCTGAGTTGGGATGTATTTCACTCCCTACAACACTTTGACCGGTGTGCTGGTATACTATTCTTACAGAGCCAATAAAGTGTTTAAAAAAACAGGAAATGAAAATTCCAAGCAACATATTTGGGATTTTTGCAGTGGTTGCTTGCGTTATTTTTAGCTTTAAGGAAACACATGCGATAATGCCTCAAGTTTGCAATGACATTAAAATTGATGTACATTTGGTAGTGTAGGTTGGTAAGAAATAAGGAAAAGAGTTTGGAATTGCTTTGTAGTCTGTAAGCATGGAGACATGTCTGCTAGGGAGCAATACACACAAAATGGTAGGATATTTATGACACATTAACAGCACAAATATATTTCCTCTTCTGAAGTTTTGCTACAATGTATCACTGCAAGAGCTTGGAGTCCAGATTGTAGCACACATAAACCTGCCTAGATTTGTTGGAAAACCCCTCACATTTATTAAGCATTTTACTTTTGGGGCTTAAAACTTTACAAATTATGGCTCATGCTATATTTTTGCTGTGATTTGTGACTTTTCATGTTCTAGGCACTTTGAAAAGTGTCAAATAGTGTCTGTGGTTCATTATAAGGTGGTGTGGCCTCTTGCCCACGAACTTAGCGGCTCCGTGCCTGTGCTGCGGGCCGCATACGTCTGTTCTGCAATACACGGGTCACCAGCCGTGTGCATTCCGCATCACGGATGCGGACGCATTCACTTGAATGGGTCCACATATCACTTGAATGTGGTGCGGAAAGTAAGCACAGAACGGAACCCCAGGGAAGCACTACGGAGTGCTTCTGTGGTGTTCCGTTCCGCAAAAATATAGCACTTGTTCTATCTTTTTGCGGAACGGACGGATCGCGGACCCCATTCAAGGGAATGGGTCTGCGATCCGCATGCGGCTGCCCCACGGTCGGTACCCATGCATTGCGGACCGCAATTTGTGTTCCGCAGCACGGGCATGGAGCCCTTGCGTTTCTTGGGCAAGAGGCCTTACTATAGTTTACTACAGAAACTGACATAAATTATAGTTCAGATCTACGCCAGCTCTTAGCTGGTACAGATTAGAATTTTTGGCCTACAAACTGCCGTCAGTTTGTGCTAAATTTATTAAGAGTCCTGTCCTTAAAAAATTTGGTCCATTTCGGCCGATGGACTTTATACTAGGACTGGCATTTCTAACTCTAGTCTTCTTTAATGCTCTCATTAAGAGAAACAAACTAAGAGTATTGCAGGTTTGATAACAAAAATAGAAGCAATGATGTTACATAGCGAGCTTTCAAGACATCATCAGTCCCAGGTAGTACACCTGATGAAGGGACTGATCATGTCTCGTAAGCTCGCTGTGTAACATTATTGCTTCTATTTTTGTTAGCCATTAAAAGGTATCAAACCTGCAATCTTAAATTTATGTCATAGATCTAGTCTTTTTCTTCTTTATCTGTTGAGAGTAAGTCAACAGCTTCAAGGGGCACTCTACTGCTAGGACAGAATATATTTTTTCAGTGCAGTTCGAGTTCCCTTCTAGCACTTTACAAATAGAATCATTATAGTGTTTTAATAGATGGTTTTTGCCTTAGACATAAGGAAAATTCTAATGGGTATTTAATTAATAAACCATTGCTGCGAATTAATCAAATCTCTGTCTTTATTTGGCAGATTTATTTATTTTTTTGTTTTTTCTAATGTTTGTTGTAAATTGATAATGATTATATATTTAAAGTTGTAGTTTTTGCTTTATTTTTATGTTTCACTTCTCCATTCTAATGAACTTTACTACCAGACTATTTGATCATGTCTAAGCTCATGAACAATGCAAATGGAATTGCCCCCTGATGGTAAGGAATGGGGACCAGATGGCCCTTAAAAGGTGATAATTAGGAAATATAGCATATTTGAGTAGCAAGAAAGAGAGAAACTTGTTAAAGACAGTCAATCTGTTGGAGGCAATGTTTCTTAATTATATCTATTTCCATTTTGAGCTGCTGTAAAGAAATGTTTCTGAGTTTATTGTGCTGATAGCTAATATGTACAAATTTAATCTGTAGGCATTGTAGTTTTATATTTGTGGCTTCAAATGGTGTACTCTCAGGCTACTTGTAAAGCTTGTTATTTTAATAAACTTACTGTGATTCAGTTCTCTCTGTCATTTAACTTTAATTTTCCTTTTAAAGACTAATTCTCGAAGATAAATGATGTGTACGGTTGCAGTATTTATTCAGTATTTGTTTTTGAGTAAGAGCTGATCCCTGCCTCATTAGGACTAAAATTTCCATTGAAGGGGGAGGCATGTTCTCAAAATTACAGTACAGCAGTGAGTTGGGAGAGAGGATTGTGTTATTTGTAAGGTAAGTAATTACCTGTGTTTATAGGTATTATCTGGAAGAATAGTAAAATACCTATACAGATACGCTATTAGAGGACTTCTTATTCTACTATTTTATGTATAGCGGAGTTAAAGCCTGGTAAAGTCATAGTAAAGCAAAATGTGCAGTAGTATTCAGTCAAGTGCATAGGTAAGCATGAATATCATTGCTATAAAAAAAATAATATGTAATTATGCTAATATTTTTCTCTAGAAATGTCAAAATCTGAAAAGACATAAATGATTATCCTTCATAATTTACCTAGAAGAGTTCCATCACTGCATTATATTTCTTTCTCTCACTAATTAAAACCTTGCTAATAATTTTGAATCCGCTAGAAAGCCTTAACAGCTGCTGTTCTGCGCCTCTTGTCTACAGCATGCTGCCAACTTTCTTATCTTGGTACTGTGGCACAGGTCAGGATGGTCCAGCTGGTGGCACTTAGGATGAAGTTGGCACAAAAAGCTTTTTGTATGGTTGTGACCTGCTCTGTTGCTTCCTAACTTTCTATTACAATCTGCAAATATGTTGATACGCAACCAATATGGTCTACTATTAACTGACAGTATTCTTTTTAGATAGTCCTCTTATAAAAACAATTTTATCCAGTAGTCTTTTGATTTTGATTTCTATGTAATTGTTGTACTTTGTATACCTACATACAGTTGAAGTGCCATAGAATACACCACGTTCACTTTCTTTTAAAATATTGGCTTATTGGTTTCATTATGGCTTGTTGATCTTGGAATACTATGACGCATATGTTCACTTTTTAGTTACAAAATGTGTTAATGGTTGTCTGGCAAGTACATAATATTTGTATATTTAGTATACTGTATAATACTTTTAAATGATAAAACCTGTCTATGAATTTAAAGAGCCTGCCTTTCAATATACTATATTTTTACTTTTCCAAGGATTCTTGGCTTAATCTTTTACTGGAAAAACTATATTTTCCTTTTAAAAAAGTTTTATTGGATCTACAGAAAGAAATTATTACAACAGCAGAGAATTGTCATATCCTTGTGTGTCAATATATTTTGAATGTTTTCAGTGATCTTTTTTAGCATGGAAAAGTTGTGCAGTAATGTTGCTCTATTACTGAAGTTTGGCCGCCACTCAATTCACTGTCCCATAGACAGGGAATGGAGAGGTTGTCACAGACAGGGAATGGACCGGCTGTCACAGTTGTGGAGAAGTACTCCATTCATACAGAATACCAGAGTTTCCAGGGTCTGTTTGAGGTCCGTAATTGCTGAGTATGATTTGTTGTTTGGGTGCCTTATCTAGTGTTGTTGGAGGAGATTCAAATAAGGTTGCTTGTTGAATCACTTTAGGATTGTGAATGTTGTCAAATAGAGATGAGCCAATTTCTGTAAATTAAATTTGGGGCCGAGTCGGCCATCTGATTAGTCTCTGGCTTTCTCTCACTCTCCTCAAAAAATATATCCTACTAAAATCACCAAAAAATCTGATTCTACAGAATCCAAATAAAAAAATATAAAAGTCACATTCTAATTCTATAGCATCGATTTGCTCATCTCTAATGACCCTGGAGATTTAAAGTGTCCTATGTCCTGGCTACATGCATAACGCCTTCCTTGATTGGGGCTATTGGGACATGTGTTTAGGCTGACTTTTAAAGGCGTTGGCCAGTCCACAAGCAGTTAAATAGGACCTTTCATCAGTTTTAACATAGGCTAATTATGGTATTACCTTGTAGGGCAGCCCCCAATGATGCCATAGATGTTATTTATTTATTTTTTTTAAAAGCCCCCCCATTCTTCCGCTGTTGCCCCTCGTTGATTTGGCGCCCTGTATTCTAATGAGGAGTATCGTCGCAGTGGGGCAGAGACGCAGTCTTCTGCTGTGGGCGTCTCCTTCTCCCTGGCTGTGAACGCGATCCAGTCAGAGCGGACCGCTTACATCCAGGGAGAAGGAATCTCGCGAGAACTTGAGCTCCTTCTCCCTGGCTGTGAGCGGTCCACTCTGATTGGATCGCACTCACAGCCAAGGAGAAGGAGACGCCCACAGCAGAAGACTGCGTCTCCGCCCCAATGCAAAGATACTGCTCATTAGAATACAAGGCGCCAAATCAACGGGAGGCAACAGCAGATGAACGGAGGGGGAGAGGGGGGCTTTTGAAAAAAAAATACATCCATGGCATCAGTGGGGGCCGCCCTACAAGGTAATACCATAATTAGCCCATGTTAAAACTGATGAAAGGTCCACTTTAAGTACTGTATCTTTTTAAAAAACAAAAAAAGATTAATTGCTTTAGATATTTTTACTTAACTAACAAACTATGACTTCCTGCACCTTCACTTCATTTCATTGCATTCCATATTGTGCATTATGCTGTTGACAGATTTTCAAACATATGGCGGATCATCAAAGTGTAGAGAACACCACAAGCAGTGTTTTATTTTTCAAAAAAGTGCCAATTCAAAGTACATATGGCAAATAAATAAAAAGTGTACAGTGACCTCCACAGCCTCCACCAATTGAGAGAGAAGGTGAGAAGAAAAACAACCATAATCGACCACTTTGTCAAGTAATTAGCCGTATTTTTCGTCCCATAAGTCGCACCCGCCCATAAGACGCACCTGGGTTTTTGACGAGGAAAATAAGAAAAAAATATTTTGAACCAAAAGGTGTGCTTTTGGTGGGGTTTGAACTAATGATGGTCTGTGGATGACACTATTATGGAGGATCTGTGGATGACACTATTATGGAGGATCTGTGGATGGCACTGTTATGGAGGATCTGTGGATGGCACTGTTATGGAGGATCTGTGGATGACACTGTTATCGGAGGGATCTGTGGATGGCACTGTTGTGGGGGATCTGTGGATTGCACTGTTGTGGGGGATCTGTGGATGGCACTATTGTGGGGGATCTGTGGATGGCACTATTGTGGGGGATCTGTGGATGGCACTGTTGTGGGGGATCTGTGGATGGCACTGTTGTGGGGGATCTGTGGATGACGCACTGTTATGGGGGATCTGTGGATGACGCACTGTTATGGGGATCTGTGGATGATGCACTGTTATGGGGGATCTGTGGATGGCACTGTTATGGGGGATCTGTGGATGGCACTGTTATGGGGGGGATTTGTGGATGACACTGTTATCGGAGGGATCTGTGGATGGCACTGTTGTGGGGGATCTGTGGATGGCACTGTTGTGGGGGATCTGTGGATGGCACTGTTGTGGGGGATCTGTGGATGACACTGCTGTGGGGGATCTGTGGATGACACTGCTGTGGGGGATCTGTGGATGACACTGTTATGGGAGAGATCTGTGGATGACACTGTTATGGGAGAGATCTGTGGATGACACTGTTATGGGAGGGATCTGTGGATTACACTCTTATGGGGGGATCTGTGGATGACACATATATAGCATCTTATGCTATATATGTGTCATCCAAAGATCCCCTCCATAACCGTGTCCCTGTGTAAATAGTGATCCCCCAATACAGGGGGAGGAGGCAACTGCTGTTGGAATCGCGGCGGGGTCAGGTGCAGTCACTGTACTCTTACACCGGGCCCCGCTCACAGCAGTATTCATATGTAAAGTGTAGGCATGGTAGCTTTGTTAAAGTATAGCAATCCTCTGCAGTAGTGCAATCCACGTAGTACTCGCTATGAAACTCCCGTAGCAGGCAGGCTGGCTGGCAGCATAATGTCACTCACTTCGTCACGTGCCTGCTCTGCCTGCTTCATTAATAAAGTGGGAGGAGCATGCGCATGAGGAAGTGAGTGACCGGCCAGCCTGCCTGCTACGGGAGTTTCATAGTGAGTACTATGTGGATTGCGCTACTGCTGCAGACAGGGCCGGCCTTAGGTGTTCAGGCGCCCTGTGCGAGCTAACCTTGTGGCGCCCCCCCCCCCCCCAAAAACAAAACAAAAAAAAACACTGCTTGTTGCTGGCATCATGGCATAGGCTGGCTGACTATCCAACCAAGTAGTTACCAGCCCGCACACCCCAAAGGCCGGTGTAATGTTATACTTCCCTACTTCGTGACATTTCCCTACCCTCGTCACTTCTGGTCGCACCGGACATGACATGAGGAGGTGTGCAGCGCCGCGCAGGCGCACAACGACAGGTTAGGGAAATTTCACAGCAGAGTGCGCATGCGCCAGGAGCCTCGCCGGCGGTTAGGGTAGGGAAAAACTATGGACCAGTGCGCAGGCGCAGTGATCGGATGGATGTTCTCAGCTGGACACCGGCCGACACTGCGCATGCACCGGGAGCCTCACCAGCGGTTAGGGAAGGGAAAAATTACGTACGGGCCAGTGCTTTTTCCCTACCCTAACCGCTGGTGAGGCTCCCAGCGCATGCGCAGTGTCGGCCGGTGTCCAGCTGAGAATATCCATCCGATCACCGCACCTGTGCACTGGCCCATAATTTTTCCCTACCCTAACCGCCGGCGAGGCTACCAGCGCATGCGCACTCTGCTGTGAAATTTCCCTAACCCGTCGTTGTTCGCAGTGCGCCCCCCCCAATATAATAAACATTGGTGGCGCAGTGCGCCCCCCCAACACCCCAGTATGATAAACATTGGTGGTGCAGTGCGCCCCCCCAACACCCCAGTATAATAAACATTGGTGGCGCAGTGGGCCCCCCTAATATAATAAACATTGGTGGCGCAGTGCGCCCCGCCAACACCCCAGTATAATAAACATTGGTGGCGCAGTGCGCCCCCCAATATAATAAACATTGGCGCAGTGCCCCCCCCCAATATAATAAACATTGGTGGCGCAGTGCGCCCCCCCAACACCCCAGTATGATAAACATTGGTGGCGCAGTGCGCCCCCCCAACACCCCAGTATAATAAACATTGGTGGCGCAGTGCGCCCCCCCCAACACCCCAGAATAATAAACATTGGTGGCGCAGTGGGCCCCCCAATATAATAAACATTGGTGGCGCAGTGCGCCCCGCCAATATAATAAACATTGGCACAGTGCGCCCCCCCAATATAATAAACATTGGCACAGTACGCCCCCCCAATATAATAAACATTGGTAGTGCAGTGCGCCCCCCCAGCACCTCAGTATAATAAACATTGGTGGCGCAGTGCGCCCCCCTCAATATAATAAACATTGGTGGCGCAGTGGGCAGTGCCAATGAGGGTTAAAAAATAAAAAAATAATTAACTCACCTCCTCCAATTGATCGTCTCCTGTTCTTTCTTCAGGACCTGTCAAAGGACCTGTGGTGACATCACTGTGCTCATCACATGATACATCACATGATCCATCACCATGGTAATGGACCATGTGATGAGCTCAGTGACGTCACCACAGGTCCTGAAGAAAGAACAGGAGACCGGCAGCTACGCGATCAACTGGAGGAGGTGAGTTAATTTTTTAAAATTATTTTTTAACCCTCATTGGCACTTCCCACTGAGCCACCAATGTTTCTTATACTGGGGTGTTGGGGGGGGGGGGGGGGGGATGCGCACTGTGCCACCAACGTTTCTTATACAAATACAGGAGGCGGGTGCTGGAATCAAATAGCCGGCACCCGACCTTTGTGACAGGGAGCTGCGATCAGCGGCAGTTAACCCCTCAGGTACCGCACCTGAAGGGTTAACTCAACTGCAGCTGATCGCAGCTCCCTGTCACAAAGGTCGGGTGCCGGCTATTTGATTCCAGCACCCGCCTCCTGTATTTGTATTACAGGTCAGTTATCTTCATTGGTGGCGCAGTGGCCACAGCCCCTCCCCTCCTCCTCCCGTCTCTCTTCTTATTGGCAGCGGCGGGGGCAGCAGGCAGGTCAGACAGGGGAGGGGGAGATGGAGGGGGCGCCCCGAGGAAGAACACAAGTGCAGCCTCGCCTGCCGCATATATTACATTGCGAGCTGTCGGCCGCCCAGCGCCCCTGTTGCTATGGCACAGCCCGCACACCCCAAAGGCCAGCCCTGGCTGCAGAGGATTGCTATACCTTAACAAAGCTTTACTCATGACTTCACTTGACATATGAATACTTCTGTGAGCGGGGCCCGGTGTAATAGAGTACAGTGACTGCACTGGGCTCTGCCGCGATTTCAACACCAGTTGTGTTAGAGTAAAAATGGCAGCATTCGCCCCATAAGACGCACTGCCATTTCCCCCCCACTTTTGGGGGGGGAGTGCGTCTTATAGGGTGAAAAATACGGTAGCTTAAAACTATAATTTTTTCTTAAAGAAAATGTGCAATCAGAAAATGAGCTCTTGTTTAAATCAAGTTTTGGTTAACTTATTCTTTAAGAATGTTTGGCAATTTTTTTATATTTTTTTTTCATGTCGCTGTCTATATTTAAAAAAAAAAATATCTTAAATTCCTACATTTTTCACACTGGCCACTAGGTATAATAGTCATCCTGCAATTCTTCTGTAGAGATCACTTATCAATAGTCATCTCCTTATTGTTACAGGCAGCTTTGCAATGACATCTAATATGATCACAGAGCATGTCTTGAAAGCTCTCCTTTAGAGGTCAATTAGACCCTTCCAGTCTATTGCGTTTATGGCCCATGTGGCTGCTGTAAGGCATATCTCTAAATGCTGTTAACAGCTCAGGCAAGATGGTTTCCCCATCATCTTGCATGAAAAATTGAGTAAAAAATCTACACTATCTGGTTTTGATTAGTAGAAGAAAAATAGGTGATATATTCCCTTTAACCAAGTTAAGCCATTCTGCACAGGATACATTTTTAGCAAAGATCTATTTCCTGAAGATAAGAAGAGTAGCAAGAAAAGGCAGTCTTCTTAATATTCCACTAAACCAAAATTAAAAGCAGAAGTATCCCACAGAACAGATTTAAGGGGAACTTGAAAATCTTGTTAAACCTCTAAACAGCTATTAGCTTTATACTACAGGGGAATATGCATTTAAGCTTATCACTATATCTACTGTTTGTTCCTATAGTATTTAAAAAAAATAAAAAATCTTTAACCCATTCCCAACATCCACCGTACATGTACGGCGCATGTCGGGTCTTTAAAGATAACTGGAAGCACACCTTTCTTGTTCAGGCGTGCTTTCCCTAGGCGGAGATCAGGGAAACCGCCTTGTTCAAATATTGAGCCGGAGCCTGTACTAGGCTTCCAGCCTCATTATTAGTATATCCCAGTTCAGTTCTAGGTGGAAGTACTGAACTGTGATATAGTAATTTCTATACAGAATAATGGATGCGGAACCATTAATTTTAATGGGGCTGCAAAAGATCTAGACAGCTGTCCGCATCCATACTTCCATTTTGCAGTCCACAAAAAAGATAATGCCCTGTTCTTGTCCGCAATTGCAGTCTAGAATAGACATTACTATCATAAGACTGGCCATGTACATCCCACAAAATGCAGAACCTGAGCCAGTATCCATGTTTTTCAGCTCGCAAAACACATATGGCCCTCTGAATGAGCCTTAAAACTGTGGCAGAATTTGAGTTTCTTTTCCAATTCCACCGTATATCAGGTCTTTAAACATGGCGCCCACATCTAATGTCCGCGCTCAGAGGTAATGCCAACCAGGGACATTTAACCACTCAGATGCCGTGGTCAAATGTGCCCACGGCATCTGACAGTGTTAAAAAGCCCATACGGTGAATGGTGTAACAGAGAAAATAATTGCTGATTCGCCATTTTTTATCACTTTATCTCCTAAAAAAATTTAATAAAAAGTGATCAGAAAGTCGTACACACCTGTAAATGATCTCAAAAACTTCGTTCTGCCAAAAATGAGCCCCCACTTATCTCTGTAGACATAACTATAAAAAAGTTATGGGTGTCAGAATATGGCGATGAAAAGAAAAAAAAATATTTTGTTCAAAAGTTTTTTTAATTTTTTTCCCGAGTATTAAAAGGCAAGAAAAACTATACATATGTGTTATCGCCGATTTCATACTGACCTGGAGGATGAAGAGCACAGGTCAGTTTTACTGCACAATGAACGCCACAAAAATAAATAAATCTGTAAGGGCCCATTCACACGACAATATTTATGGGTCGCATCCATTCCATAATTTTGCGCGATGGATGCGGACCCATTCATTTCAAAGGGGCCGCAAAAGATGTGGACAGCACACCGTGTGCTGTCTGCATGCGTACTTCTATTCCGCAGCTGCACAAAAGAGAGATTATATCCTATTCTTGTCCACAATTTCGGACTAGAATAAGCATTAGGCCTCATGCATACGACAGTATTTTTTCACGGTCCGCAAAACAGGGTTCCGTTGGTCCGTGATCCGTGACCGTTTTTTCGTCCGTGGGTCTTCCTTGATTTTTGGAGGATCCACGGACATGAAAAAAAAAGTCGTTTTGGTGTCCGCCTGGCCGTGCGGAGCCAAACGGATCCATCCTGACTTACAATGCAAGTCAATGTGGACGGATCCGTTTGACGTTGACACAATATGGTGCAATTGCAAACGGATCCGTCCCCCATTGACTTTCAATGTAAAGTCAGGAGTTAATATATCATAGGATCAGATTTTTCTCCAATCCGATGGTATATTTTAACTTGAAGAGTCCCCATCACCATGGGAACGCCTCTATGTTAGAATATACCATCGGATTTAAGTTAGATCGTGAAACTCATATCCGACATAGTGATGGGGACGCTTCAAGTTAGAATATCCTACGAACGGCAGCACCCGATCTCTTACAGGGGGCTGTGATCCGCACAATTAACCCCTCAGGTGCCGCACCTAAAGGGTTAATTGTGCGTATCATAGCCCCCTGTAAGAGATCAGGTGCTGCCAGGCAGGAGGGGGCAGACCCCCTCCCTCCCCAATATTATATTCATTGGTGGCCAGTGCGGCATCCCCTCTCCCCCACCCCCCAGTTAAAATCACGTTCCGAATCCCCCATCATTGGTGGCCAGTGCGGCCTCACATCTCCCCCCCTTGTTAAAATCACGTTCCGAATCCCCCATCATTGGTGGCCAGTGCGGCCTCACATCTCCCCCCCCCTTGTTAAAATCACGTTCCGAATCCCCCATAATTGGTGGCCAGTGCGGCCTCACATCCCCCCCCTAGTTAAAATCACATTCCGAATCCCCCATCATTGGTGGCCAGTGCGGCCTCACATCCCCCCCCCTAGTTAAAATCACGTTCCGAATCCCCCATCATTGGTGGTCAGTGCAGCCTCACATCTCCCCCTCCCCTAGTTAAAATCACGTTCCCCCATCAGTGGTGGCAGTGGAGAGTTCCGACCGGAGTCCCAGTTTAATCGCTGGTGCTCCGATCGGTAACCATGGCAACCAGGACACTACTGCAGTCCTGGTTGCCATGGTTACTTAGCAATTTTTAGAAGCATTATACTTACCTGCGAGCTGCGATGTCTGTGACCGGCTGGGCGCTCCTCCTACTGGTAAGTGAAAGGTCTGTGCGGCGCATTGCCTATAGCACAGACCTGTCACTTACCAGTAGGAGGAGCGCTGGCCGGTCACAGACATCGCAGCTCGCAGGTAAGTATAATGCTACTAAAAATTGCTAAGTAACCATGGCAACCAGGACTGCAGTAGCGTCCTGGTTGCCATGGTTAGCGATCGGAGCCCCAGCGATTAAACTGGGACTCCGATCGGAACTCTCCACTGCCACCAATGATGGGGGAACGTGATTTTAACTGGGGGGGGGGGAGATGTGAGACCGCACTGGCCACCAATGATGGGGAATTCGGAACGTGATTTTAAATGGGGGGGGGGAGAGGTGAGGCCGCACTGGCCACCAATGATGGGGGATTCGGAACGTGATTTTAACTGGGGGGGAAAGAGAGGGGAGGCCGCACTGGCCACCAATGAATATAATATTGGGGAGGGAGGGGGTCTGCCCCCTCCTGCCTGGCAGCACCTGATCTCTTACAGTGGGCTATGATACGCACAATTAACCCTTTAGGTGCGGCACCTGAGGGGTTAATTGTGCAGATCACAGCCCCCTGTAAAAGATCGGGTGCTGCCAGGCAGCAGGGGGCAGTCATGTACACAGTTCTCAGTATATTCTAACTTGAAGCGTCCCCATCACTATGGGAACGCCTCTGTGTTAGAATATACTGTCGGATATGAGTTTTCACGAAGTGAAAACTCATATCTGAAAAAGCTTTTATGCAGACGGATCTGTGATCCGTCTGTGTGAAAGTTGCCAACGGCCACAGATCACGGAAGCGGATGCCAATCTTGTGTGCATCCGTGTTTTTTCACGGACCCATTGACTTGAATGGGTCCGTGAACTGTTGTCCGTCAAAAAAATAGGACAGGTCATATTTTTTTGACGGACAGGAAACACGGATCATGGCCGCGGATGAACAACGGTGCATTTTCCGAGTTTTCAACGGACCCATTGAAAGTCAATGGGTCCGTAGAAAATCACGGAAAACGGAACAACGGTCACGGATGCACACAACGGTCGTGTGCATGAGGCCTTACTATCATAAGACTGGCCATGTGTATTCTGCAAAATGTGGACCGCACACGGTCCAGTATCAGTGTTTTGCGGATCTGCAATTTGCAGACCACAAAAGACATATAGCCGTCTGATGAGCCCTAAAACTGAGTTTTCGTTTTGTTTTTTTTCCAATTCCACCCCATTTGGAATGTTTTTCTGCTTCCCACTACATCCTATTATTAAATGGTGGCATTAGAAAGTATAACTTGTCCTGCAAAAAACAAGCCCTCATACGGCGATGTGAGTGGAAAAATAAAAAAAGTTATGGCAAAAATGAAAAATTGCCACATCAGAAAAGGGTTAAACATGCCAAGCGGTGCATGCAAATTACTACAGAGTAATCATAGGGGTGGTGCTGTTGTCCTGAATAGTCACACTAGCTGGCCTCTTTCATGCTTAATTAGAATCCCTCACAAGCCATCTTTGGTTGTATCTGGCTGATGTGCAGTAAAGCGAGGTACTGGCCTTTGCTATATCTGCACACTGTGCATAGTTCAGATTCCATCAGATAGCAAAACTTTTGCAATATTTAATCAGAAAATTTCCCCAAGTCCCATTCCCACTGTTTTCATAACTCAGATGTCACTGTAGAAGAAGCTGTCATTAATCCCTTAGTGACCACCCATACACCTTTTTACGGCAGTCACTAAGGGGCCTAAGTCGAAACGCTGCATGGGCCTTCCTAACTCTCACATTAGCATTAGTGCCAATCCAGGCTGTCTAACCCCTTACATGCCACGAGCAATAGCATCCACCACATGTAAGCGGTTACAGAGGGAGCAGATTCCCTCTGTATCTCATAGATACCCCACAAATGAGATGGCGGGGTGCCGATGTCAATGAATTCAGGCCGGGATCTAGTGTAGTCCTTAGGCTTGCCTCTCTGGTGCAGCCTATTGGTCAATGTTAGTATAACACTAACATCAAAATACATTACTCTGTAGGAATAGTGTAATGTATTTTAGAATTTATTAAAAGACCACCAATTAAAGTCCCCTTTTGGGACTATTAAATGGTTAAAAAAAAGTAGAAAACATAAAATTAAAAAATTCCAAGCAAAAAAAAATAATTGTAAGAATAAAATCTCTGCATATTTGGATTGCCGCGTCCATAGCGACCCTTACTAGGCAATAATCATGTAATTTATTCCGTGCGGTAAAAAAGAAACAACCAAAAATAGTGCTGCTTTTTGCTTAGTCGCCTCCAAAAAAAAAGGCCTCTTCATAACTTTGGTGGCTCCTCCACCAGTTCTAAATGTAAGACCGCTTTTTTGCTGTCTTACACTTAGACCTTTTTCTACTGCTCACACAGGTGTCAAAAATGGTAAATGAGACGGGCCTGCCAGCCCGTCCCCTTCCTGCCAACAATTTTTGACCTGGTGTGAGCGGGGAGAATTCGCAGATTTCGGCACAACTAAGCCCCCATATTGCTACATAGTTGGAAATTTTAAAAAAAGTTATAGCTCTTGGAAGACAATGGTGGAAAAATGAAAAGAATCTCCTGGTCATTAAGACCCTAAGGGGTAGCATTAGATATCAACAGATCCAAAAATCGAAAAAACAATTTCTATTTTATCATTACAATAAATGATAAATTAAAGGGGCTATCCCATGAATTAAAAACAAAAATATCTATAAGAACACACACCATTATGTTAAAGGGGTTATCCAACCCTTTAATGACCCCCCAATGACCAGACCCCTTGTATACATTATACTTACCTGCATGGCTGCCGCTGCATCACCCCGTTCCGCGAATCAAAACATCCGGTGACAGGGGGGAGCAGCCAATAGCAGGCCGCGACGGGAACGAGCCTTCCTAGGGTCACCCGCGATGCTAGGGGAGACTCGTTCTCATCCCGGCCTGCTATTGGCTGCCCCCCATCGCCGGATGTTTTGATCCAATGCGTTGAGGAGATGCAGCGGCGGCTGTGCAGGGATCAGGAAAGACGCTGGTGTCGGGCAGCAGGGTAAGTATAACCAGTATGAGGGGCCTGGGTATTTCAGGGAGCATTATAGGGCTTGCATAACCCCTTTAATGTCTAGAATGGGAGCCCCTGTTCTCCTGTTTGAATGGGGTGTTGGGCACGAATGCATGCTGCTGCTTCTGTTTACTCTTTGGGACTTGTACTTGACTATCTTTGATAGTCCCATAGAGTTGAATGGATCAGCAGCATGCATGCATATCCATCACTCCATGCAGATGGGGGAACATAGACCCCCTTCTAATAATCAGCAGGGATCCCAACAGTTGGATCCCTGGCGATCAGACATTTATCTCCATCCTGTGAATAGGGGATACATTGTAACAGGATTACTCCTTTTAGGTGTTCATGTGATCTTATCTTTTTTTTTATTTTTTATATCATATACGATATTCATCCATCTCCACTTTTCCTATATAACTGCTATAGTTCATAATTTTGGTCCTTGAAGACCATCTATGAACCTCTTGAACCAACATGGAACTAAATATTATTTTAACCCACAGACCAAAACTCTTAGGCCCCTTTTTCACACGGGTGAGTTTTCCGCATGGGTGCAATGCGTGACGTGAACATATAGCACCCACACTGAATCCTGACCCATTCATTTCAATCAGTCTGTGTACATGAGCCTTTTTTTTTCACGCATCAGTTCTGCGTTGCTTGAAAAACGCAGCATGTTCTATATTCTGCGTTTTTCACGCAGCCCTGACCCCATAGAAGTGAATGGGGCTTCAGTGAAAAATGCATTGCATCCGGAAGCAAGTGCGGATGCAATGCGTTTTTCACTGATGGTTGCTAAGAGATGTTGTTTGTAAACCTTCAGTTCACGCGCGTGAAAAATGCATCAAAACGCGGACAAAACTGACTGAACTTGCTTGAGTTTCACTGAACGCACCGTGAACGTATCCGGACGTAATCCGTCACACTCGTGTGAAAGAGGCCTTACATTGATACCACTAGCTGTTAAACTAGAAGTTGGATAAACAATGGCCCAGATTTACTAACTTGTCTGTGTCAAATCTGTCTAAAAAAGTGGCACAAATTTGCACAATTTGGCGCATCTATGGTTTCTACACTTTTTTTTCCGACATGCTCAACAAGTGATGCAGGGGTCAACAGGAAGTTGGTGGAGCTTCATGGGGAAATGGGCAGGGCCTAAGTTGCGTCATTGAGCTCCACCATTTTGGCACAATTCTGGTGTAAAAATCTCTAATTAAGCCAACCAATAGGTGGTATAGAGTCCAAAAAAGTGTCCCTGCATCATATTTATCATCCAGCCTAAATCCTTGTGATAAATCTGGGTCAGATCTAGACAGCATGTCTTAGCTTACATGATCTTTAGGATTAGTAAATCTGGGCCAATGTCCTCAACAGTGGTGTGTCACACATGTGGTTTAAATGCAGTTTTTTGAGTCAAAGTCGGAGGAGTACTAACCCCCCTTTTTTTATATTTTCCACTACTGTTGAATCCACCAGTGCTGAGCAAATTTCCCAGAATTATTTTGGGATCTGATTCAGTCAAATTGGCTTTCTGGTTCAATTCTGTCCGAATCAAAAGTACCCTAACTGCCCTGAAAAGTTGTGTATGACACTTTGAGATATCAAAGAACTGTATCCAACCGCTTTTTAAGCTCTTTAACCCTTTGAACCCCGGAGATTTTTTTTATTTTTGTGTTTTCATTTTTCACTCATTTTCAGGGCTTTTTTTTTTGCGGGACAAGTTGCACTTTCTAATGCCACCATTTAATATTGAATGCAACGTAATAGTGAGCTGGAAAAAATTCCAAATGTAGTGTCATTGAAAAACAAAATGCAATTCTGTAACAGTTTTTTTTTACAGCGGTAACAGTGACCTGTTACTTTCATTCTCCAGGTCAGTGATACCACATATATGTATAGTTTTTTTTTTTTTTTCATTGCCATATTCTGACCCCTTTAACTTTTTTATAGTTATGTATTATGTTTATGGAGCTGTGTTAGGGCTCATTTTTCGCGGGGTCATCTGTACTTTTCATTGATACCATTTTGGTATGTGTATGAGGTGATCACTTTTTATTAAATTTTTTTGTAGGAGGTCTAGAAACCAAAAAAAAAAAGGCGAATCAGATATTTTCTTTATTTTTTTTCTGTTTCTGTTTGCCGTATGTAATAAATATTTTAGATCTTATTAGTACTAGCGTTGACCATGATGTGTATTTAAAAAAAAAAATTTGGATCTTTTTAAAAACTTTTTGTTTGTTTTTTACACTACAGCAATCATCAGAATGCTTCTCTTGCATGATCATTGGAGTCTATAGGGATTATACTATGTTTCTATGGAGATCAATAGGAACTAATATGCGGCAGCCTCTTGTCACTCAGGAGGACACTGCACGTTGCATCTGGCTCTCCTGATCCTTACCAGGGGGAGCCATAACACACCCGGATGGCCTGGGTGTCTGCTGTGTGAAACAGCAGGCACCTGGTTGCTATGGTGCCTGCTCCGCCCCAGACTGAACACCATCTTTAAAGACCCAACATGTGACATACTATTACGTCACATGTCGAGAAAGGGTTAACCCCTTCCTGACCAGCGTCGTATTTGTTTGGCGCTGGCCATGTCTTTAAAAATGGCACAATTGCTGCGGGATGGTTTTCAAGGTTTTTATTATTTAATCAGTTTAAAAACGCAAGAAAAACTATACATATAAGGTATTGCTGCATTTATATTTCCCTGGAGAATGAAAGTGATCAGTTTTATCGCATATCGAACGTTGTAAATAAAATAAAATAAAACTATAAAACTGTGGCGGAATTGCTTTTTTGTTTCCAATTCCCCCCCATTTGGATTTTTTTTTCCTGCTTCCCACTACATTATATGCCACAATAAATGGTGGCGTTGGAAAGTACAACTTGACCTGCAAAAAACAAGTCCTCATATGGCTATGTGAACGGAAAAGTAATAGTTATGGCTCTGGGAAGCAGGGAGCACAAAACGAAAACTCAATAACAAAAAAACCTCTGGGGTAGAAAGATACTGCCTAGTGTGTGCACTCTAGTGAGCACACACTAGGCGACAGGCGTCATGGGGGCAACCCACATGTAGCATCTCCTGCCTCCAACCCATCAGGAACTACATGTGATGTATCCATTTTCTTTGCCCTATCTTGTACAGCCAGCCTTATTTTTTTTTAATTATCAGTCTATATCTGGTGATCATCCTTCTCTGTTGCGTCTTATCTAACCTCTACCAATCCTCTGAAGAACCCACCTGGGGGAAACGCGTCGTGATGCCTAGAAAAGGTCTTATTGTTTAGAGTTTTTTCAGGGTGTATGAGGATAGGTACGAGGATGGGGGGTCGTCTCCGGGCAGAGGGTAGACTAGGGTTTCCACAGGGAAAGATTCCCCTGGTCCCCTGTTATACCCCTCCTCCCTACACTATACCATCCCCTATCTCCCTGATCGCTTTACGTTATTTATATCTCTTTATATGTATTGTGACTATCAATTGAGATCATATACCTACTCTACCATTAGGGTTTTCCACTTGTTGGTCCCTCTTGGTTACCTATATCTGCGGGTTTATTTTAAATGTAATAGAAATAAATTTGTGATTTTAAGGGTCCTTTTTCTTTTGTAATTATGATATTTTGTTAGGACACCTCTAGTATCCGTTACATCTTACTTCTTGTTTAGGTATATATCTTTGCTTTCCCTGGAAGAGATATATACTTCCTGGAGCCTAGTACCTATATGAGAGGAATCTTTAGGAAACAATCACCTGATCACCATTCCTATCACAATCTCACTGCCTTTAATTGGAGGGTGTTTTTGCCACTGTTTAGACAGTATTGGGGTTGTAAGTGCCTGCTACTTTAATGGCTCATAGCTGGTGTAGATTTCAGTTTCGGGGGCATGCACAGCACAAATATGCAACCGAGTTATTAACCCCTTTCCGCTGCTCCAACATAAAATTACGTTGGCTGTGGGGGTTTAAAGAAGGTGCCCGCTCACAAGTGCTGTGGGTGCCTTAGCCACGGGGGGCCTGCTGTTTTAAATAGCTAGCACCCGGGACTAATGTATGCGAATGACGATGACGTCCATTGCATACATTTAACCCCTCAGATGCCATAGTCAAATGTGACCACAGCATCTGGGAGGTAAAAGAAACTGTAGTATGCACTCCCAGCCATGTACTGGCTCCTCCTATCTGGGATCTTGGAGCCGGATGGTGTGTGCAGCAGCCTCAGTCCTTCTGCATGATTGGAGGCTGCTGCACGTAAGTTCCTATGAAGCTCCTGCCTACACCTGATTGCTTGTTAAAGTCCCCAACTTTTCCCCAAAATTAACCTGTTCGCTATCAGCACCATACATGTACGGTGATGGGCCGAGAAATTGTTACATGATCTTTTCTGAAAACAGTTTATTTAAAAATAAAACCACAACCCCCAATGGACTTATCTAATGCTAGTTGCCTCTGCACTACCATTATATACCTAAATCCTATGTATGTAATTAAATGAGATTATAAATGAAAACTACAATTCCATTGGAAACCCAAAAACTTTGTTACATTTTTACAATAGATTATTTAATTGGTTTAGGTTAGGCTTACATAAAGCTTTTTTGGAGGAGATTTTGAGGCAGATTTTTCTGCAGGTTTTTCAGCCAAAGTCAGAAGTGGGTTTGAATGAAATTGGGAATATAAAGGATTATACCATACTTCTCCTTGCTGCTAGACCCGCTTCTGGCTTTGGCTGAAAAACCTGCAGGAAAATCTGTCTCAAACCTCCTCCAAATAACTCTCTACCCTCATAGTTCATACTGTTTATTATAGTAACTTAACCCCTTCCCGACCCATGACGTACTACTACGTCATGGGAACCACTGCGTTCCCGCAATTTGATGTAACAGTATGTCATGGTGATCGCGCAGACACCGGAGCGGTGCGCGATCACTGCAGGGGCCCAGCAGTCCCTGGTAGCCGGGCCCCTGCTGTATCGTGCTGACTGCTACATAGAAGGGGTTTGTGTCGAGTGAGTGAGCGCATCGAGTCCCCGAGCTGCTGTGGCGGGGACCTGATGCATGACAAGGCAGCCCGATGCCGTGCAGAGGCTGCCAAATGCCTTGCACGGCATCGGGAACTGCTTTCTACAGGTGCCGAGGAGATCCAGCCTCAGGCTGGGTCTCCTAGGCAACCTGTTAGGCCTCTTTCACATGGGCGTCACGTTTTGGCTCAGGATGCATCCCGGGTGCATTGCGGCAAACCCGCGCGAGAAGGTACGCAATTTGCAATGCGTTTTGCACGCGCGTGATAAAAAACTGAATGTGTGACCCAGAGATACCGAATGCTGAAATGTTACTCAATCAACTACGGCAAATATTCCACTTAGAATGGTTAGATGCCCTTACTAGAAAAGAAATCCTGGGGGAAAAAACTTTATAAGACTTGGAGAAAGTTTATTTTGGAGCATATTCCAGATTCTGAATACAGTACATTGATGGAGCCATTCCAACTGACTTCATGGTATCTACTAGAGGATCTAAAGGGTCAACTAGGTAGATTGAAAATATGAGGTTGAGGACTGCCCTATCTTGAATGAGATCTGTGATTAGTGAAGCATGTCTATGCGGAAGAGGTAGATCAGGCGAGCGGGTGGGATATCTGGAGAGGTGGGGGGTAGAGGGGATCCGAGGGGGGGGGGGAATAAATGTGTTAAAAAAAAAAAATTTGTCATGTTGCCAGATTGTATTAACCAACTTGTACTGACAATACTGCACTGTATAATGCATTGGATATGTGAGCCTTTCCGAATGTATTATTGCACTTGCCTCTTTATGACATGACTATAATAAAATATTTAAAAAAAAACAACTGAATGTGGTACCCAGACCCAAACTTCTTCACTGGAGTTCAGGTTTGGGTTCAAGATTGTGTAGATGTAATTATTTTCCCTTATAACATGGTTATAAGGGAAAATAATAGCATTCTTAATACAGAATGCTTAGTAAAATAGGGCTGGAGGGGTTAAAAATTTTTTTTAAAATAATTTAACTCACCTCATCCACTTGTTCGCGCAGCCCGGCCCCTCTTCTGTTTTCTTCTTTGCTGATCTGTGAGGAAAAGGACCTGTGGTGTCGTCACTGCACTCATCACATGGTCCATCACCATGGTGATGGATCATGTGATGGACCATGTGATGAGTGCAGTGACATCACCACAGGTCCTTTTCCTCAAAGAAGAAGAAAGAAGAGAACAAGTGGATGAGGTGAGTTAAATTTTTATTTTATTTTTTTTAACCCCTCCAGCCCTATTTTACTAAGCATTCTATATTAAGAATGCTATTATTTTCCCTTATAACCATGTTATAAGGGAAAATAATAATGATCGGGTTCCCATCCCGATCGTCTCCTAGCAACCGTGCGTGAAAATCGCACCGCATTCGCACTTGCTTGCTTCACTTCTATTGGGCCTGCGTTGCGTGAAAAACGCACAAAATAGAGCATGCTGCGATTTTCCTGCAACCCACAAGTGATGCGTGAAAATCACAGATTATGTGCACAGCCCCATTGAAATGAATGGGTCCAGATTCAGTGCGGGTGCAATGTGTTCACCTCATGTATTGCACCTGCATGGAAATCTCACCCGTGTGAAAGAGGCCTTAGTGTATGACATACAGATGTGATAAAATTAATAAAGTAAAAAAGAAGAAAAAAAAATGCCACTTTGCCCTTATTTTATAATAAAAAAATAAAAAAAATAAAAAAAACACACATATTAGGTATCGCCGCGTCCATGACTGGCTCTATAAATATATCACATGATCAACCCTGTCCGATAAACACCATTAAAAAAAACCTGGTGTAAAAAAAAGCCTTTTTTGTCACCTTACATCACAAAAAGTGCAACACCAAGCGTTTAAAAAGGCATATGTCCCACAAAATGGTATCAATAAAAGTGTCACCTCATCCCGCAAAAATTGAGCCCCTACCTAAGACAATTGCCCAAAAAATAAAAAAACTATAGCTCTCAGAACATGGAGACACTAAAACATAATTTTTTTTATTTCAAAACTGCTATTGTACTAAAGTGAAAAACATAAAAAGTATATACATATTAGGTATCGCCACGTCCGTAACAACCAGCTCTATAAAAATATCACATGACCTAACCCCTCAGGTGAACACCGTAAGAAAAAAAAAATGTGTAAAAGCCATTTTTGTCACATTACATCACAAAAATTGCAACAGCAAGTGATCAAAAAGGCGTAAGCCCCCCAAAATAGTATCAATCAGACAGTCACCTCATCCCGCAAAAATAATAGACCATAACTAAGAGAATCGGTCAAAAATTTAAAAAGCTATGGCTCTCAGACTATGGATACACTAAAATATCATTATTTCGGTTTCAAAAATGCTATTATTGTGTAAAACTTAAATAAATAAGAAAAAGTAGACATATTGGGTATTGCCACGTCCATAACGATCTGCTATATAAAAAAGTCACATGACCTAATCCCTCAGGTAAACGCTGTAAAAATAAATAAATAAAAGCTTTGCCAAAACAACCAATTTTTTGGACACCTTGCCCCATAAAGTGTAATAATGACTGTATACGGCCAGCTTTTTGTACCACACCTTCGTTTTACGCATGGCACTGTAGGGCTTCAGAACTTGATCAGACAGATCAACCCCTCCCATGTGCCTGTTGTAATCAAGGATACAGTCTGGCTTGTTGACAGTGGTAGTGGTACCTCGCACTCGGGCTGGAGAACTGGTGTGAGTGAGAATGGTGGTCAGTACAAGGACATCCCGCTTGTCCTTGTACTTAAACGCCAGGATGTTCTCATGGCAGAAAGCCTTACTGTCGCCTTTTTGGAGTAGTTGCCCTACCAGGCTTCTCAGATTTTTTGCGTACTGTGCCGCAAGCCACAGTACCTCTGACTTTTAGGGACATGAATAGGGGTATGCTGGTATAATAGTTATCCACATAGAAGTGGTAACCCTTATCCAGCAGTGGGTGCAGTAAGTCCCACACTATCTTCCCAGTAACTCCTAGGATGGGGGACATTCAGGGGGTTGTATCCGGGAATCTTTGCCCTCATAAACCCGGAACCTGTAGGTGTACCCGAAGGTACTCTCGCACAGCTTGTACATTTTAATTCCGTACCGTGCCCGCTTGCTGGTGAGGTACTGGCGGAATGTAACCCTTCCTTTAAAATATACAAGGGACTTGTCTATGCTAACTTCTTTTTCTGGGGTGAACACCTCTGTAAATTTGGAGTTGAGGTGCTCCAGGAGGGGTCTTATTTTGAATAGATGGTCATTTGAGGGGGGGGGGGGGCACTGTGTTTATCATTATAATGTAGGAATTTCAAAATGGATTCAAATCTTGAGCGGGACATGGCCATATTGTAAATTGGAGTGTTGTACAAGACATCTGAACTCCAATATTGTCTCATTTAGTTTTATTTTTTGCCAGGCCCATATGCAGCAACATCCCCCAAAATGTCATAATGCCGGCTGCATTTACTGGGGTCCAACCTAGGGGTCTAGCACATGCGGATGTCGGGTTTTGAGCTATAAACTGCTATAAATTTGTTTGGGTCACCATCAAATTTATTAATTAGTCAGAGAAAAAGATTTAGAAAAAATCTATTTCTGTGAAGCCCGTGCAGTCAATCTGAATTCCAGATTTTCCCACAAACTCTGGAATTTGGGGCTCATATTCCTCAGGCGGTGTGGTCCATAGGGGATTACTAGGGGGAAAGCTACTTCATCTCTCCTGGGACGTCTCCTTGAGGGTCCCTCATCACCAGATGACGATGATGGAGTAGAGGAATGTGGCTTATGCCTCTTCAGCGGAGTACATTCTCTGGGATGAATGGGACATTTTTATTTTTTTGGGTGTGTGTAAAATGAAAAGTGTCAGGGGGGTGTATGTAGTGATTTAACACGTGAGGGGGCTTGCAATGAATTTAAAATAAAATTTACGATGAAGGAAAAGAGAAAAAGATAAGTGAAAGAATAAGAAAAAAAATTTGAAATAAAAGGCTCAAAAAAAAAAAAAAGCACTCAAACCTGAGCAGACGCTGTCAGTAATTGACACTACTGACCGGGACTCAGCAGGTGCCGTACCCACGCACGCAGATGGCACGTGCATGGGTTTAAAAATCCAACCTAGTACTAACAAAAATTGACATATATATATATATATATACAGGGAGTGCAGAATTATTAGGCAAGTTGTATTTTTGAGGATTAATTTTATTATTGAACAACAACCATGTTCTCAATGAACCCCAAAAACTCATTAATATCAAAGCTGAATATTTTTGGAAGTAGTTTTTAGTTTGTTTTTAGTTTTAGCTATTTTAGGGGGATATCTGTGTGTGCAGGTGACTATTACAGTGCATAATTATTAGGCAACTTAACAAAAAACAAATATATACCCATTACAATTATTTATTTTTACCAGTGAAACCAATATAACATCTCAACATTGACAAATATACATTTCTGACATTCAAAAACAAAACAAAAACAAATCAGTGACCAATATAGCCACCTTTCTTTGCAAGGACACTAAAAAGCCTGCCATCCATGGATTCTGTCAGTGTTTTGATCTGTTCACCATCAACATTGCGTGCAGCAGCAACCACAGCCTCCCAGACACTGTTCAGAGAGGTGTACTGTTTTCCCTCCTTGTAAATCTCACATTTGATGATGGACCACAGGTTCTCAATGGGGTTCAGATCAGGTGAACAAGGAGGCCATGTCATTAGATTTTCTTCTTTTATACCCTTTCTTGCCAGCCACGCTGTGGAGTACTTGGACGCGTGTGATGGAGCATTGTCCTGCATTAAAATCATGTTTTTCTTGAAGGATGCAGACTTCTTCCTGTACCACTGCTTGAAGAAGGTGTCTTCCAGAAACTGGCAGTAGGACTGGGAGTTGAGCTTGACTCCATCCTCAACCTGAAAAGGCCCCACAAGCTCATCTTTGATGATACCAGCCCAAACCAGTACTCCACCTTGCTGGCGTCTGAGTCGGACTGGAGCTCTCTGCCCTTTACCAATCAAGCCACGGGCCCATCCATCTGGCCCATCAAGACTCACTCTCATTTCATCAGTCCATAAAACCTTAGAAAAATCAGTCTTGAGATATTTCTTGGCCCAGTCTTGACGTTTCAGCTTGTGTGTCTTGTTCAGTGGTGGTCGTCTTTCAGCCTTTCTTACCTTGGCCATGTCTCTGAGTATTGCACACCTTGTGCTTTTGGGCACTCCAGTGATGTTGCAGCTCTGAAATATGGCCAAACTGGTGGCAAGTGGCATCTTGGCAGTTGCACGCTTGACTTTTCTCAGTTCATGGGCAGTTATTTTGCGCCTTGGTTTTTCCACACGCTTCTTGCGACCCTGTTGACTATTTTGAATGAAACGCTTGATTGTTCGATGATCACGCTTCAGAAGCTTTGCAATTTTAAGAGTGCTGCATCCCTCTGCAAGATATCTGACTATTTTTGACTTTTCTGAGCCTGTCAAGTCCTTCTTTTGACCCATTTTGCCAAAGGAAAGGAAGTTGCCTAATAATTATGCACACCTGATATAAGGTGTTGATGTCATTAGACCACACCCCTTCTCATTACAGAGATGCACATCACCTAATATGCTTAATTGGTAGTAGGCTTTCGAGCCTATACAGCTTGGAGTAAGACAACATGCATAAAGAGGATGATGTGGTCAAAATACTAATTTGTCTAATAATTCTGCACGCAGTGTACAGCACAGACCAAAAGTTTGGACACACCTTCTCATTCAAAGAGTTTTCTTTATTTTCATGACTATGAAGGCATCAAAACTATGAATTAACACATGTGGAATTATATACATAACAAACAAGTGTGAAACAACTGAAAATATGTCATATTCTAGGTTCTTCAAAGTAGCCACCTTTTGCTTTGATTACTGCTTTGCACACTCTTGGCATTCTCTTGATGAGCTTCAACAGGTAGTCCCCTGAAATGGTCTTCCAACAGTCTTGAAGGAGTTCCCAGAGATGCTTAGCACTTGTTGGCCCTTTGCCTTCACTCTGCGGTCCAGCTCGCCCCAAACCATCTTTTCTTTACTTAGCTGCTTTTTTCTTGCCATAATACAAATTCTAACAGTCTGTTCAGTAGGACTATCAGCTGTGTATCCAACTGACTTCTCCTCAACGCAACTGATGGTCCCAACCCCATTTATAAGGCAAGAAATCCCACTTATTAAACCTGACAGGGCACACCTGTGAAGTGAAAACCATTTCAGGGGACTACCTCTTGAAGCTCATCAAGAGAATGCCAAGAGTGTGCAAAGCAGTAATCAAAGCAAAAGGTGGCTACTTTGAAGAACCTAGAATATGACATATTTTCAGTTGTTTCACACTCATTTGTTATGTATATAATTCCACATGTGTTAATTCATAATTTTGATGCCTTCAGTGTGAATCTACAATTTTCATAGTCATGAAAATAAAGAAAACTCTTTGAATGAGAAGGAGGGTCCAAACTTTTGGTCTGTACAGTATATATATATATATATATATATATATATATATCGCACTGAAAAAAACACAAGTGCTGATCAGCACTTGCCAGTCACAGCTCGCACACAGAAAAAGTGGTGCAGAGCTGGAAAAGCAATAAAAAATAAAAATAAAAAAAGCAGACACAGGGAATATGGGGATCTGAAACTGCTGCAGATGAGCCAAAGATCACTACAGCTGTTCCAGATGTTGTTCTTCTTCTGAAAGTAGTGAAAACCACTGATTTAGGTGGTAATACCACAAGTCCCAGCAGCACAGTGGGGAACAAGTCATCTCTACAAGCAGTCACCATGCTAGAATGACTGCCTGCAGAGAGGAATCAACTGTTCTTTCAGCTGCATAGTGCTGCCATTGGCTGGAGCGTTGTTCCAGCCAATCGCAGCGCTAGGAGGTGACATGGGCTGATGTAATCAGCCCCAATCACCTCCGTCCCAGCCACCAGTAGCACCACAGATTCTCTAATAGTAGTATAACGCTGCCATTGGCTGGAATGTTGCTCCAGCCAATCGCAGCGCTGGGCAGGGACACCTGTGTCTGGTGTCCCCTCCCTGACCTATGAGGAGACATGGGCTGATGTCTTCAGCCCCTCCCACCTCTAGCCTAGCCCCCCTGCAACTCCATACATTGCCGGCGCTGCGATGGGCCGGTCTTCACTAACCGGCCAATCGCAGCGATCGGGGCTGCAGGGGGGCGGAAAGACTCCTCCTCGCCCTCAGCTAAGATGGCTGCCTTCCGATTAGTGCAGCCATCTTATGCATCGCGCGGTGACCGGAGTTAACCATGACGTACTATTACGTCATAATGCTGGAACGCACTGGCTTCCATGACGTTATAGTACGTCATGTGTCAAGAAGGGGTTAATCTCCTGCAGTGAGAGAGTAAAAAACGAATTCTTGCTCCGGCGCTTCAAAACCAGTATGGACAATCTTGAGTGAAAAATCTTCTTTATTTCATAAAAATGCGCACAGGATAAGAACAACGCGTTTCGGGGAGGCTATAGTCCCCTTCATCAGGTTAGCATTGATAATCTAATTATTAATGCTAACTTGAAGAAGGGGACTATAGCCTCCCTGAAACATGTTGTTCTTATCCTATGTGCATTTTAATGAAATAAAGAATAATTTGCACTCAAGCTTGTCCATACTGGTTTTGAAGCACCTGAGCAGGAATTCGTTTTTTACTCTCTCAAAGCACCTTTTGAAGGGACTGGACATCCCTTTCCAAAGGAACTACAACCTGCGACGGCACACCAGTCGATCTTGTTTTAGAAGCCTACAATAGGGTTGTGCCTATAGTAGCACAACCCCACAAGGTGAGCCTCCATTTGCACACTGTTTACACCCCTTTTCATTGAGCTCTAGGCACGTCCACACAACAAAGAATTAATCTCCTGCAGTGGCATGGATGGATGTTTTGCTCCTGTGTGAGATAGGAGCAAACTGTCTTGTATTTTCCAATATTTTTTTTATGCATCTTTATTTAGTTTGGAAACAGATTTCTATTTTTTTTGTTTGTTCTTTGCTTCTTTCATCTTTCAGCTCTGGTAGGACAAAATCAATAGAACTTATTTCGCCAAACCATAGTAATAAAACATACTGGCCCAAATGTCTGGCTTCTATTTGTCCCTATGTTGTGCTTTCTTCCTGTTCTCGTGTTAATCAGTTTAGCAGTGTCATCAGCTTTAATAACAAAATGAGCCAACAACCCCACCAGAGGCTGAACATGTGCAGCAGGTCCAACATGAACACTGCTGATAATTAGACAGGTAGGCATGCTGTGGAGGCAACGGAATTAATACTGTGTATATTTTCCACTAAACACAGCCTCTTATGTCCGTCAACAGCTGCCTCTTGAGCAGGGACACCGAATGTATGCTTAGTTTGGCAAAACATGAGTAAAGTGGCAAGAGAGATGCCTTAAGAGACACGTCCTTGTAATCCAAGTACTATGGGTGGATGGTTTTTTTAACCTTTTACAACATTGATTTTGCAGGCGTACTCATTTCAACAAAAAATATAAAATCACAGTTTTGATTAAATAGCACAGGAGCAATGAATCATCACATCTATCAGTGTTGATAACAAATCATCTTACTACTACTTGGGTAATTTTGAAGATTCTTTTTTCTAAAAATGTTGAATACATTTGGGGTAGAATTATGTTAAAGAACCGTGTGTGTGTATTATGTATATGTATATATATATATATATATATATATATATATGTGTGTGTGTGTGTGTGTATATATATATATATATATATATATTTATATATACACACACACAATATATGAACTCACATCGACAGGCAAAGCACAGAAATTTTGCAGAGCCTATTTTGTATGTGTTAAAATGTCTAAAGATGACTTTGCTGAGCTTTCTGAGAAATGCAGTGAGTTCCGGTAATTTAAGTCAAATAAAAAAAACTTGGTTTTTTTAAATGATAAAGATGTGGGAAGATAATAGACCCATTTAGTATCCTCACTTGATGTATGACGGTGGATTGATGAGTAATTCCCAAAACATTTTGCTGGTGGTTTAATACATAGCATCATTACCAAAAGAAAAGACCAAAAGAATTGCAAAGGACAAGACACTGAGATTGCGTTCCCCATTTGCCTTTTAAGGAAGCATGTCTTTGATGAGATATAGCTGCAGGCTGTGGTTTTACATTTTATGTCAGCTACCTTTGTATGGAACTCATTACTGATGCCGAGTTCTGTTTTAATTCACACTTCTCCGCTAATCAATTACAGCGTTTATCCATTAATCAGGTATTTTGACAGGGTCAATAACTGCTTTTCACTTTTGTGATCTTCTTCCATGTTACTCAGTAAATAATAACAGTCAGTAGACTTGTTAGGAAGGGCAGCTTTTTCCCAGGCTTTGGACTTCATGGACTGATAACAGCTTGCTTCAGTGTGTGTAATACAGAAGAAATGGGATTCGCTCACCACTCTTGTCATAAGCTTGTAGACCTGGGTGCAAGGAGAATTCATGAACCAGTGACTGAGACAGGCATTTACGTGGAATTCCAATGTAAAAAAAGTGATGTCTCCTGCACTCCTTAAAAATCATTAGTTTATTGTAAATGTATTAATAAGCAAACAAAAGAAAAAAAAAGGCATGGTGTTAAACAGGCAGGAAGTGCTCAAGCCCATATGCAGTTGTGCATATATATACAGGGGAGCAAATCCTGCACTTGTGGCCCATTGCTAATGGCGATCCCCAGAAAAAATGCATACAGTGGAGGATGCCCGCGGCGGACCACAAGTACCACAATAGACATCCTACACAAGATAACAATTATGTGGATGTGATAATAAATATAACAATATAATAATAGCAAAGACAGGTGCACTCTGCACTAAGCTGTCAAACTGATGATAAAATTGAGAGATTAGCCAACATGTCCTACTAGTAGGACTTGTCTGAGCCCGAGCACAAGGTTTCTCAAGTAGCTCGGGTCCTAACACTCACCTACCTGTGCCATGTGGGCAATACCAGGAGCCAGTGGGCAAATTACAGGAGCATGAGGCCGACTCACAAACAACTCACCAGTTACCTCCAGCATGTAGCCATGCTAGCAATGGGAGGAGGGAGGAGTCTGCGAGTCCCACTCAAGACTGGCTGATAAGGCCCAGGCCTCACAGGTGCACCTAAATGTGGCCTGTAGATGGAAAACAGGTACATTTAAATTGGAGTTTATACGCCTCCAGGCATCTCTATAAATACAAACTGAACAGAATGGCGTGGCATTAACCAACAGGAAGTGCTCAAACCCACATGCAGTTGTGCATATATATATAGGGGAGCAAATCCTGCACTTGTGGCCCGTTGCTAATGACGATCCCCAGCAAAAATGCATACAGTGGAGGATGCCCGCAGCGGACCACAAGTACCACAATATACATCCTACATAAGATAGCAATTATGTGGATGTGATAATCAATATAACAATATAACAAAATAATAGCAAAGACAGGTGCACTCTGCGGTCTTACTAAACCCTCAAACTGATTTTAAAATTGAGAGATTAGCCAACATATCCTACCGTGTAGGACATGTCTGAGCCCGAGCACCGCGCCAAGGTTTCTCAAGTAGCTCAGGTCCTAACACTCACCTACCTGTGCCATGTGGGCAATACCAGGAGCCAGTGGGCAAATTACAGGAGCATGAGGCCGACTCACAAACAACTCACCAGTTACCTCCAGCATGTAACCATGCTAGCAATGGGAGGATGGAGGAGTCTGCGAGTCCCACTCAAGACTGGCTGGTATGGCCCAGGCCTCACAGGTGCACCTAAATGTGGCCTGTAGATGGAAAACAGGCTCATTTAAATTGGAGTTTATACGCCTCCAGACATCTCTATATACAAACAAATGAAAAAAATGGCATGGTGTTAAACAGGCAGGAAGTGCTCAAACCCATATGCAGTTGTGCATAAATATACAGGGGAGCAAATCCTGCACTTGTGGCCCATTGCTAATGGCGATCCCCAGCAAAAGTGCATACAGTGGAGGATGCCCGCGGCGGACCACAAGTACCACAATAGACATCCTACACAAGATAACAATTATGTGGATGTGATAACCAATATAACAATCTAATAACAACAAGGACAGGTGCACTCTGCAGACTTACTAAGCCCTCAAACTAATGATAAAATTGAGAGATTAGCCAACATGTCCTACTAGGAGGACAATTCTGAGCCCGAGCCCCGCTCCAAGGTTTCTCAAGTAGCTCGGGTCCTAACACAAATGTATAAACACCTTGTACAAAAGGATAAAAAAATAAAAAAATATGCATTTTGGACACAGTCAGACTTGTCCTTACTAATTGTATGATTATGCCATGAATAAAGTCACATCTTAGGGTGGGTTCACATCAGCGTTATGAATTCCGTTATTGCATTCTTTTCCATCCTGCATAACGGCCTTTATGCTTGCCTATAGACCTCTATTATGACGGATCAAAACGGAATGCCTCTAAAGGTTTCTGTTTTGAATTCCGACTTACGAATTCCCTTATTTCCTGTTATAACCATGTTATAACGGAAAGCAAAAACAGAATTACAAACGCTGATGTAAATTCCCCCTTACTGTGTCCTAAAAACATAGGGAGGGGGTCATTTATGATTAGATATACACCACTTTTTGTCACATATCTGTTGCAGATTTGGTCGCAATGGAGATTTGTAGCCAAATCTGCAACTTCTCCTTCCACGCCACGTACGGCAGTTCTAAAAAAGGGCTCAGGGAGGGGATCGGCCTGTAGGCCTTTCTTATTTATCATTTTCTACGCCAGTTTTTGCTGTAGAAAATTATCTAAATCTACACCAGCAAGGGAGCTGGTGTAGATTTAAGGCTGTTAGGTATCAGTGGTGAAGAGGCTGGCGCCTGTACTGTACATAACGTAATCGCATAAAGCGCCAGCGGAGGGGTATTATGGCCAGTGCCCAAAAAGCTAGTATTAATAAACGACCACAATAGTTTTTTTTATCCTTTTGTACAAGTTTTTTTATTGCATTTACAATGAAGGAATTATTTTTACTGGAGTGCTGGATAAATCCCTTTTTTTTTACATTGGAATTCTATCTGGATTACATGTGTCCAGATTTTCAGAAAAGTAAAGCTGGCCACAGTAAAAGGTAATTGCTAAGTATCTGATCAGTGAGGGCCGCACCACTGGAACTACTACTGATCGCTAGAACTGGGGTCCCAAGTCTCCAGTTATTTCTCAGAGCATGACCACAATGAGTAGGAGTTTGAATAGAGTGGCTGTTTAGCATACACGCTGCCACTGCATTCAGGGTCATCCAAATTATTGCCATACCTTGGAGAAATTCTGTAACATTTTGTGGAGTGATAACTCTGCAATTAAGTCTTGTGAAAACCTGAAACCCATTCCAGCAAATTCTGCACTTCAAAAGCCAAATGAAGCTGTTTCCCTTCTGATCTGTCATTCGCCCAAAACATTTATGACCACATGTGGTGTATTTGTGTAAATTTTCATGGTCCACAATTAGTCTAGGAAACACTTGTGGGTTCAGACCTATGATTTCTCGAGGAGTGTAGTTTCCAAAATTGGGGAAAATTTGGAGGGTTTGGTATCTCAGGTGCTTTGCAAATTCATCATGGTGGTCAATTCCAGCTAAATCTTTACTTCGAAAGCCAAATGCAATCCTTCCCTTTTGACCTCTGCCATTTGCCCAAACAGCAGTTGACAACAACATATTTGGTGTTGTATTCAGGAAAAATTGGTTAGTAATTCATGGATTCCTTTTTCTCCAGTTAGTGCTTGTAAAAAAATAAAAACATTTGAGCTATAACTACATATTATTGTAAACATGTAATTTTCCAATTCAGAATGCCCACCCCTGGATGAATTCCTGGAGGGGTGTAATTTCCAACATGGGGTCTTTTATGCTTTGGTCCTTCAAGGCCTCCAAAAACCTAAATTGTGCTTGAATGACATCCTTAAAGGGTTTTTCTGGGATTTTAATATTGATGACCTATCCTCAGGATAAATCAATATCATATTGGGGGGTCCAACACCTGGCACACTCGCTGATCAGCTGGTTGAAGAGAAGGTGTGCACCGTGCAAGCGCTTCCTTCTCTTTATTGTTTACCTGCTTGTCGTCGAAATTGCAGCAATGAGCAGGTGCAATTACAAGAAGCTGTGCCATTTACTTCTATAGATCAGCTCCATCCTATACAAGCGTGCCGTACCATGGGATGGCTTCTTGTAATTACACCTGCTCACCGCTGCGATGGCGGCGAGCAAGTAAACAATGAAGGAAAGGCAGCTCTGGCATGCCTGTGCCTTCTATTCAACCAGCTTATTAGTGGGGTGTCGGTTGTCAGACCCTGAGGATATGTAATCAATATTAAGACCCCGGAAATCCCCTTTAAAAATGGGCCCCAAAATCCACAAAGTGCACCATAGTTTCTGATGCCTCTATATTTGAGTCAAGTAGCACACTGGGACCACATATGGTATATTTCTAAAATCTACAAAATCAAGGTAATAAATATTGAATTTTATTTCCTTATTAATTTAATCAGAGTGCTGACATTCCGCACCAGGGCCTGTTTTAGACAAAATGTGGCCCTGGGCAAAATCCAAAAGTGGGGCCCCAAATATTGTAATAATGTACTAACAACACAGTTGCATTCTGTTGATTCCGGCGCTCCCTCACAAATTTACACTCTGTAAAGCTCCTCGCACAGTTCTTCATCCTCATGGCCCCCAGAATATGCCACATACCCCCTCCCCTCATCTGAGAGTGTCAAAAACTGGAAGAGCAGTATTCCTCTTCAGGCGTGCTTTCCCCCAGAACAGATCAGGGAAAGCACCCTGTTCTAAAAATGAGTCGCAACCTGTACTAGGCTATCAGGCTTATTGTTAGTATATCCTAGTTCAGGCCACTAGATGGCATCACTGAACTGTGATAAAGTGATTTCTATACAGAATAATGGAGCAATTTACATCTGATGATTGTAAGTTGTGGTCGTCCTGGGGGAAAAAGAAAAAGAAATCTAAAAAGTTTAGAAAATATAAAAAACCATAAAAATTTAAATCACCCCCATTACCCAAAAAATTATAATAAAAATAATAGAATTATGGGCATCGCCGCATGCGAAAGCGCCCATACTATTAAAATATAACAAAAAGTTAGCCCATATGGTGAATGGCGTAACAGAAAAATTAACGGCCATTTCGAGTTCATACACAACCCAAATGGTATTGTCAAAAACGACAGATCGTCCCTCAAAATATGAGCCCCCACACATCTCCGTGGACATAACTATAAAAAAGTTATGACATCAGAATATCACGATGAAAAGAAAAAAATTATTTTATCAAGTGAGTCCTGATGAGGCTTAGCTTGCTGCAGTGAGCGGCCTATAGAGGTCCTCAGTGGGGGGGGGGGGGCTGTTAGGGTTGCCACCTTTCCCAACAAAATATACTGGTTTCAAAAGTTAAAAAGGTTGGTGTGGGTTAATATGGGTGTTATTTGATCATATTTTACGTTTTGCTCCATATTATTATTTTATTTTTATTTTTTTTCAATAAAATCAAACTTTTCACTCTTGGGGACACCCTGTGTATTTAAGTTTCATTTAGCCTCTATTTTTAAAATGTTTCTGTGTGGATTCAAACTCACAACCTTCTACATTAAGGGCAAAAACCTTAACCATTGGGCTGTAGAGCTCAATGCTATGTTTTTGCTGAAAAACCTCATAGAAGTTTCTCTTGTAGTATGGGTGAACCCATTATCCCTGTGGGTCAGACCCCCTAGGGATCATAGTCTGCCCTTCAGCTGCTCCAAAAGATACCATTCCGTTAAAGAAAAGGTTACATTAATTGTTGTAGCTCTGAGTCAACCATGTAAGGCCTCTTTCACACTTGCGTTGTCCGGATCCGTCGTGCACTCCATTTGCCGGAGGTGCCCGCCGGATCCGTAACAACGCAAGTGAACTGAAAGCATTTGAAGACGGATCCATCTTCAAAATGCGTTCAGTGTTACTATGGCAGCCAGGACGCTATTAAAGTCCTGGTTGCCATAGTAGTAGTGGGGAGCGGGGGAGCAGTATACTTACCGTCCGTGCGGCTCCCGGGGCGCTCCAGAATGACGTCAGAGCGCCCCATGCGCATGGATGACGTGATCCATGTTACACGTCATCCATGCACGTGGGGCGCCCTGACGTCACTCTGAAGCGCCCCGGGAGCCGCACGGACGGTAAGTATACTGCCCCCCCGCTCCCCACTACACTTTACCATGGCAAACAGGACTTTAGCGTCCTGGAAGCCATGGTAACCATTCAGAAAAAGCTAAACGTCGGATCCGGTAATGCGCCGAAACGACGTTTAGCTTAAGGCCGGATCCGGATTAATGCCTTTCAATGGGCATTAATTACGGATCCGGCCTTGCGGCAAGTGTTCAGGATTTTTGGCTGGAGCAAAAAGCGCAGCATGCTGCGGTATTTTCTCCGGCCAAAAAACGTTCCGTTCCGGAACTGAAGGCATCCTGATGCATCCTGAACGGATTTCTCTCCATTCAGAATGCATTGGGATAATCCTGATCAGGATTCTTCCCTCATAGAGCCCCGACGACGGAACTCTATGCCGGAAGAAAAGAACGCAAGTGTGAAAGAGCCCTAACTTAGAATAAAACTTCTCAACTTATGAAAAAAACCTCTAGTACACTTCTCTTTGAGTCTCTCTGTCTCTAACCATTCAATATGGAGGAACTTCTTCATTTATTCAAGAATAGTGGATAGCGAGGGTGGTAACCATCTTTTGGTTACCAGACAGACAGTATGGAATAAGCAAGGTAGAGAGACACCCAGGTCATCCAACCCCCCTCAGCATAGTGAAAAAGAAACAATTGAGGCTTCGGGGGAACCCCTCGACCCCACATATCCTAAAACATCTGCACCACTCCCTCCATAGCTCCCTGATCTTTGGGCACTCCCACACGTCATGGAATAAGTCTGTTTTTGCTAACTTGCACTTGGGGCAACTGGTTAGAAGATCCGGCTTGTCCGGGTGCAGAGGCAAATCAAACCCATAGATAGCTCTATGAATAATCCTAAATTGAGTGTCCCTCCACGCCTCATTGATGATGTGGCGCCACACTGACAACCAACCCTTCCTTATCTTAGAGTCCAATATCCTCCAATTGAGCAGAGCAACCATGGAAACCCAGGGACCAGTAAGTTGAACCTGTTTCTGCGTCGTCCTATGTTTAATAGACAAGACAGATGCCTTACTCCCTCCCAACTCCAATATCTTATCTAAACAATTGGGGGTCACCTCTTTATTGACTACCTGCAGGGCTGATAAAAATATGGCTTAACGTCTCATTCACACGTCAGTGTTCGGTCAGTGATTTCCATCAGTGATTGTGTGACCCAAAACCAGGATTGGAGTCTCCACAGAGATAAAGTATAATGGAGAGATGTGCACCTGTTCTGGGTTTAGAGACGCACCTGGTTTTGGGTCACAATCACTGATGGAAATCACTGACTGAACACTGACGTGTGAATGAGGCTTTAATCTGATTATACTGTATAGCCTGAAAAGGCTGCAAAGAACAGGGGTGTATGGATGGAACAGCTGCTGGGCCTCATCTAAGAGACAGCCACCTTGACTAGCCACAGGAGTCGGGGTTGCATGGGAGGAGGGGGTTGTGAAGAAGTTTCAGGGTGGGGGGCCATTCATAAATTTCCTGGGGGCCCCAGTCATTTCTAGTTACACCACTAGCAAAGAGTATTTGGAGATCAATTAACTAAAGAGATGTGCTTATCATGCCAAAGAAATACCGTAAAGCCTTTATTTAAACTTGAGACATCCACATGCTTAAAGGGAATGTGTCATCAGAACATGACCTACAGTAAAGTGAGTACACCCCTCACATTTTTGTAAATGTTTTATTATCATTTCATGGGACAACACTAAAGATATAACACTTTGATGCAATGTAAAGTAGTCAGTGTCCAGTATAAATTCGGTGTGTCCTCAAAATTGCTCAGCACACATCCATTAATTTCTAAACCGCTAGCAACAAAAGTGAGTACATCCCTAAGTGAAAATGGCCAAATTGTGCCCAAAGTGTCAATATTTTGTGTGGTCACCATTTTTTTCCAGCACTGCCTTAACTCTCTTGGACATGGAGTTCACTAGCGCTTCACAGGTTGCCTCTAAAATCCTCCTCCATGATGACATCACAGAGCTGGTGGATGTTAGAGACCTTGCGCTCCTCCACCTTTCTTTTGAGGATGCCCCACATATGCTCAATAAGGTTTAGATCTGGAGACATGCTTGGCCAGTCCAGCACCTTTACCCTCAGTTTCTTTAGCAAGGCAGTGGTCATCTTGGAGGTGTGTGTGCGGTCGTTATCATGTTGGACTATTTCCCTGAGGCCCAGTTTCTGAAGGGAGGGGATCATTCTCTGCTTCAGTATGTCACAGTACATGTTGGCATTAATGGTTCCCTCAATAAACTGTAGCTCCCTAAAGCCGGCAGCACTCATGAAGCCCAAACCATGACACTTCCACCACCATGCTTGACTGTAGGCAATACACACTTGTCTTTTTACTCCTCAGCTGACTGCCACCACACACGCTTGACATCATCTAAACCTAATAAGTTTATCTTGGTCTCATCAGACCACAGGACATGGTTCCAGTAATCCATATCCTTAGTCTGCTTGTCTTCAGCAAACTGTTTGCATGCTTTCTTGTGCATCATCTTTAGAAGAGGCTTCCTTCTGGTACGACAGTCATGCAGACCAATTTGATGCAGTGTGCGGCGTATGGTCTGAGCACTAACAGGCTGACCTTCCACCCCTTTAACCTCTGTAGCAATGCTGGCAGCACTCATACGTCTATTTTGAAAAGACAACCTCTGGATATTACGCTGAGCATGTGCACTCAACTTCTTTGGTCGACCATGGCAAGGCCTGTTCTGAGTGGAACCTGTCTTGTTAAACCGCTATATGGTCTTGGCCACCGTGCTGCAGCTCAGTTTCAGGGTGTCAGCAATCTTCTTATAGCCTAGGTCATCTTTATGTAGAGCAGGCATGCTTAACCTGCGGCCCTCCAGCTGTTGCAAAACTACAACTCCCAGCATACCTGAACAGCCTACAGCTATCAGCCTACAGCAGGGCATTGTGGGAGTTGTAGTTTTGCAACAGCTGGAGGGTCACAGGTTGAGCATGCCTGATGTAGAGCAACAATTCTTTTTTTTCAGGCGCTTAGAGCGTTCTTTGCCATGAGATGCCATGTTGACCTTCCATTGACCAGTATGAGATAGTGTGAGAGCTATAACACCAAATTTAACACACCTGCTCCCCATTCACACCTGAGACCTTGTAACACTAAAGAGTCATATGACACCAGGGAGGGAAAATTGTTAATTGGGCTCAATTTGGCCATTTTCACTTAGAGTTGTACTCACTTTTGTTGCCAGCGGTTTAGACATTAATGGCTGTGTGTTGAGTTATTTTGAGGGCACACCAAATTTACACTGTTATACAAGCTGTACACTGAATACTTTACATTCTATCAAAGTGTCATATCTTCAGTGTTGTCCCATGAAAAGATATAATAAAATATTTACAAAAATGTGAGGGGTGTACTCACTTTTGTGAGATACTGTATTCTTTAAATCATGTCTTTATGTTAAACACATTTTTAAATCATTTTTTGGTGATGTTATATTTAACACTATCTATATTTAAACATAAACCATAAAATCTTGAAGTTTTCTGGCCTCTAATCCTAATAATAGGCACCACTTCTTGGTCTGTACAGATCACTTTTCTGCAGTTATCTCGTTAGCATTACAACCTTAGGCAACATGCACACAACCGTATCCGTATGCCATCCATTTTTTTATTTTTATTTTTTGCAGATCCATTGTAACAATGCCTAAAACGGACAAGAATAGGACATGTTCTATTTTTATCGCGGGGCTACGGAACAGACATACTGATGCGGACAGAACACAGTGTGTTGTCCGCATTTTTTGCGGACCCATTGAAATGAATGGGTCTGCATCCTATCCGCAAAAAAAACGGAACGGACACGGAAACAAACAACGTTCGTGTGCATGTAGCCTTATTATATTACCTCAGTGTACAGACAACACAGGGTCCACTATTCACAATAGGTGATATCACAGCTTATCAGCTCTCTCCTGACCTAGAAAAATCTCCCATAGAAGTCAAGGTGGTTCCCCCCTGACCATTGTGTCTATGGCCATGGGGCTGCCATGAAGCAATTTTTTAAATGTTCTCTAAATGTTAAAAACTTCTCAGGCAACATGGCTGTCCCTGTAATCATGTTCAGAAAAAAAAAGAATAAAAAAAATCTGTAATCAGAAAATAAAAACAGATTAGAAAAAAAGGCTATGTATCGCTATCTGATTTTAACTGGCAGAAAAAAAAATTTGTGGCATATTTCCTTTAAGATTTGATATTTATGAGTGAAAACCTGCCTAAAACAAAAACTATATCTGGAGCATGTGGAGTTATTTAACAAACATTGGGGGAGGGGGGCTCAAAACTACACAAAATACATTGTGAGTAGAGAACATTATGATCTTTTATTGAGTAACAGCAAGCATCTATTTGTCTTTTATTAGCAACCAAAGAAGTCTGCAAAAAATGTAACTGTATTTTATGCTGAAGTACACAGATTTTATTTGATATATCATTATAATCATTGGCATTTGTTACATAAGAGAGACTGATGACCGATCCCCTTTAAGGGCATAGTCACATGGCAGTGAAAAACGGCCCTGTAACGGCATGCAGCCATTTTCAGAACCAATTAAAGTCTAGGGGGTTATTCACATGGCCGTTTTTTCTAAAGGCCAGTGAACAGTGGTTGTTAAAAAATAGGACATGTCCAATTTTTGGCCATTTTCACGACCAGGCACTAAAATAAATAGGGACATTTTTAATGACCATTAGATAGGAATGCACTCATCTTTTGGCCATTTCTGGATTAAAAAAATAAATAAATATTCAACCACTTTCACGTGAGGGAATACTTGCTACACACTAGAGGAGGCAGCAGGACCTTTTTTTTTATTTTTATATTTTTTATTGTTGGCGCTCTGGGGTTTGGGAGATGGTGTTGGGTTTGTCATTATATACTGAGGACACAGTGGGGATAAACTATATATGCTGAGGGCACTGCGGGGGAATTACTTATACTAAGGGCACACAGCAGGCTATTACTTATGCTGGGGGCCATAACTTATACTGGGGAGCACCATAAGGGCCATTCTTTATACTGGGGGCACTATGGGGACCATTGGATGTCCAGGGGGCACTAGGGGGCATTATGTATACTGAAGGCACTGCAGGGGTTGGGGTTTAAAAAAAGAAATTTAATTCAAAACGGCCATTAAAAACAGATAAGTGGACAGAAAATGAATCAACACACTGATGCAAAATGGCCATGAAAAACTAGACAGTTTATCCGTTTTTAATGGCTCTTTTTTTTCACTGTCATGTAAATGTACCCTACTTGTCTGAGCAATATACAAAGTCTTGTTATTTTAGCCATTTTCATGCAAATTTGGCTGACATGGTATAATTGAGGCCTAAGCCTTTAGTTTTTTGGCAAGTAGTGTAAATGGTAGATGGTACCATTAAATGAATATAACGGTAGTGTGGATAACTGCGTGTACATTGGATGATGGTAACGGCTTTCAGTGATCTTTTTATGACAGCTGTACCAACATCTAATTGTTTCTCATGAAGTGCAAAGAGAAAGGACACTTCTGTAGATTTTTCAATTCTTCTATGTGTCATTTAGCTGTCTACCCCATTGTCCATGTGCCTTTCTCTCATCCCTTTTTCAGCAATGAGTTGTGTCATTCCCTCATGATCAGCACTTTTGTTGTCTTTGTTTTTGCTATACCTCAGAAGTCCATCTTTCCTTTCATCTCCTTCCCATTCATGCATGAGGGAACAGTTGTGCTCTGTTGTGGGGATGTTCCACTGGATTTCAAACAGTAGGGTTTCTTTTTACACTCTTCTGAGTAGTACAATGGGGCTGAATGTCTGTTGCAGAATGCACAAACTAATATGCCAGGTTATTTTGTCTCGAAGAAGTCAATAAAACCTCTACATTTGGTCTACTTGGCTTGGTTTTTTATGTGTAGCCATAAATCTGTTTGTTTCAGTTTGTGAGGTATAATCCTAAGCATTAAATGCAAGCTCTCTGTTAACTTGTAGTTAGCACAGTTGAGCTGGCAGTTGACTATTTTCACACCAAAAGACTTGGCACTCTTTACCAGTCAAGATAAGAGTGTGAAGTCTCAGCCAGATCTAATTAATTTGGAGTGTGTGTGTGTGTGTGTGTGTGTGTGTGTGTGTGTGTGTGTGTGTGTGTGTGTGTGTGTAGAACAAAGGAGGGGGGTAGCTGTGATCTTGGAATTGTTTTTGGCAAAACTTTTTTTTTTAGTTGTCCAAGTGACACTGACTGTATTTAGCTTACACTTTTCACTCAAGTGTTTCTAGGTGCTATCCTCATGATTGTTAGAATATAGCCAAAGACAAGAGATGGACACCAAAGATATTTACTTTTGTGCCCTGTGTAAGAACTTTCTCCAGAGTTCTTCTTAATAAGGTAATAAAAGTAAAACAAAATGGAACAAGTGGTACTTGTATTCCTCTTTGGGAGCTCCGCGCTCTTGCTTCATCCATCATCAAATTAAGCATTAGTCAAGTGGAAGTTTAAAGAATTCTCTTACTTTGAAATAGTTTGGAATCAATTTTTTCAAATTTACTCATTCATTTATGAATTTTTGTTGTATGGGCTATTTTCTGTATCTAATTTTTATTTTAGTTTTGAAATGTGCATTCGAAATACCTTGTCCACAATTCTACAATGTTTCTTTTCCTAAATTATCCTGGACTTGCAGTATTAAGCATCTCTAGTTGACTGCACTTACAAAATTCATGTAGTAGCGTAGTCATTACCAAGTGTAAGGATTTTTATCAGTTTTTTTCTGCTTGATCTTTTGTATTTTATGTTATTTATGCACTAGAAATTAAGAATCAGAAGCAAGACATACAGTTGCAAGAAAAAGTATGTGAACCCTTTGGAATTATATGGATTTCTGCACAAATTGATCATAAAATGTGATCTGATCTTCATCTTAAACTTAAACTAATAACACACAAAGCATTAAATGTTACCATGTTTTTATTGAACACACCATGTAAACATTCACAGTGCAGGTGGAAAAAGTATGTGAACCCTTGAATTTAATAACTGGTTGAACCTCCTGTGGCAGCAATAACTTCAACCAAATGTTTCCTGTAGTTGCAGATCAGACGTGCACAACGGTCAGGAGTAATTCTTGACCATTCCTCTTTACAGAACTGTTTCAGTTCAGCAATATTCTTGGGATGTCTGGTGTGAATCGCTTTCTTGAGGTCATGCCACAGCATCTCAATCGGTTGAGGTCAGGACTCTGACTGGGCCACTCCAGAAGGCGTATTTTCTTCTGTTTTAGCTATTCTGTTGTTGATTTACTTCTATGCTTTGGGTCGTTGTCCTGTTGCAACACCCATCTTCTGTTGAGCTTCAGCTGGTGGACAGATGGCCTTAAGTTCTCCTGCAAAATGTCTTGATAAACTTGGGAATTCATTTTTCCTTCGCTGATAGCAATCCGTCCAGGCCCTGACGCAGCAAAGCAGCGCCAAACCATGATGCCCCCACCATCATACTTCGCAGTTGGGATGAGGTTTTGATGTTGGTGTGCTGTGCCTCTTTTTCTCCACACATAGTGTTGTGTGTTTCTTCCAAACAACTCAACTTTGGTTTCATCTGTCCACAGAATATTTTGCCAGTACTGCTGTGGAACATGCAGGTGCTCTTGTGCAAACTGTAAATGTACAGCAATGTTTTTTTTGGACAGCAGTGGCTTCCTCTTTGGTATCCTCCCACAAAATCCATTCTTGTTTAGTGTTTTACGTATCGTAGATTCGCTAACAGGGATGTTAGCATATGCCAGAGACTTTTGTAAGTCTTTAGCTGACACTCTAGGATTCTTCTTCACCTCATTGAGCAGTCTGCGCTGTGCTCTTGCAGCCATCTTTACAGGACGGCCACTCCTAGGGAGAGTAGTAGCAGTGCTGAACTTTCTCTATTTATAGAAAATTTGTCTTATCGTGGGCTGATGAACAGCAAGGCTTTTGGAGATACTTTTATAACCCTTTCCAGCTTTATGCAAGTCAATTCTTAATCGTAGGTCTTCTGAGAGCTCTTTTGTGCGAGGCAACATTTACATCAGGCAATGCTTCTTGTGAAAAGCAAACCCAGAACTGCTGTGTGTTTTTTCTAGGGCAGAGCAGCTGTAACCAACACCTCCAATCTCATCTCATTGATTGAACTCCAGTTGGCTGACACCTCACTCCAATTAGCTCTTAGAGATGTCATTAGTCTATGGGGTTCACATACTTTTTCCACCTGCACTGTGAATGTTTACATGGTGTGTTCAATAAAAACATGGTAACATTTAATTATTTGTGTGTTATTAGTTTAAGCAGACTGTGATTGTCTATTGTTGTGACTTAGATGAAGATCAGATCATATTTTATGACCAATTTGTGCAGAAATCCATATCATTCCAAAGGGTTCACATACTTTTTTTTACACACCTTTGGGGGGATTTTTTTTTACTATTGCATTGTAGTCATTTTGCGGTAAAAAAGGCTGTGAATTTTCATGCTGTTCCATCAGGCAGCTTTGCTGATGGCTCCTTATCTCTGATATCTGACATTATAAACACTATATAACTCAGTTCTTATCTTACTGATAAGAATATGGCTTAAATAAGTGTTTGACTGTTTAGTAATTTAGGCTACTTTCACACTCGCGTTTGGTGCAGATCCGTCATGGATCTGCACAGACGGATCCGTTCAGATAATACAACCGTCTGCATCCGTTGAGAACAGAGCCGTTTGTATTATCTGTAACTTAGCCAAGACAGATCCATCTTGAACACCATTGAGGACGGATCCGTTTTCTATTGTGCCAGATTGTGTCATATTATTATTATTATTATTATTATTTATTATTAAAGCGCCATTCATTCCATAGTGCTGTACATATGAAAAGGGGTATACATACAGTACAGACCAAAAGTTTGGACACACCTTCTCATTCAAAGAGTTTTCTTTATTTTCATGACTATGAAAATTGTAGATTCACACTGAAGGCATCAAAACTATGAATTAACACATGTGGAATTATATACATAACAAACAAGTGTGAAACAACTGAAAATCTGTCATATTCTAGGTTCTTCAAAGTAGCCACCTTTTGCTTTGATTACTGCTTTGCACACTCTTGGCATTCTCTTGATGAGCTTCAAGAGGTAGTCACCTGAAATGGTTTTCACTTCACAGGTGTGCCCTGTCAGGTTTAATAAGTGGGATTTCTTGCCTTATAAATGGGGTTGGGACCATCAGTTGCGTTGAGGAGAAGTCAGATGGATACACAGCTGATAGTCCTACTGAATAGACTGTTAGAATTTGTATTATGACAAGAAAAAAGCAGCTAAGTAAAGAAAAACGAGTGGCCATCATTACTTTAAGAAATGAAGGTCAGTCAGTCAGCCGAAAAATTGGGAAAACTTTGAAAGTAAGGGCTATTTGACCATGAAGGAGAGTGATGGGGTGCTGCGCCAGATGACCTGGCCTCCACAGTCACCGGACCTGAACCCAATCGAGATGGTTTGGGGTGAGCTGGACCGCAGAGTGAAGGCAAAAGGGCCAACAAGTGCTAAGCATCTCTGGGAACTCCTTCAAGACTGTTGGAAGACCATTTCAGGGGACTACCTCTTGAAGCTCATCAAGAGAATGCCAAGAGTGTGCAAAGCAGTAATCAAAGCAAAAGGTGGCTACTTTGAAGAACCTAGAATATGACATATTTTCAGTTGTTTCACACTTGTTTGTTATGTATATAATTCCACATGTGTTAATTCATAGTTTTGATGCCTTCATAGTCATGAAAATAAAGAAAACTCTTTGAATGAGAAGGTGTGTCCAAACTTTTGGTCTGTACTGTACATAATACAGACAATTGCACTAATCATAAACAAGACGAGTTACAAACTGGTACAGAAGGAGAGAGGGCCTTGCCCGTGAGGGCTTACAATCTACATGGTATAGGAGAAGGACACAGTAGGTGAGGGTGAAGCTGGTCATGGCAGTATAGAGGCAGCAGGGTCACTGGTTGTAGGCTTGTCTGAAGAGGTGGGTTTTCAGGTTTCTTTTGAAGGATTCCACTGTTGGTGAGAGTCTGATATGTTGGGGTAGCGAGTTCCAGAGTGTGGGGGATGCACGGGAGAAATCCTGGAGGCGATTGTGGAAAGAGGTGAAAAGAGGAGAGGAGAGAGGGAGGTCTTGTGAGGATCGGAGAGTGCGAGTGGGGATGTATCTGGAAAGTAGCTCAGAGATGTAGGGAGGGGACAGGTTGTGGACGGCCTTTTATGTATTTTTTAGTACTTTGAAGTGAATTTGCTGGGCAATGGGGAGCCAGTGAAGGGATTGGCAGAGGGGAGAGGCAGAGGAGTAATAGGGTGAGAGGTGGATTAGTCAGGCAGCAGAGTTGAGGATAGATTGGAGGGGTGCGAGAGTGCTAGATGGGAGGCCACAGAGGAGAATGTTGCAGTAGTCTAGGCGGGAGATGATGAGGGCATGTGCAAGCATTTTCGCAGATTCAAAGTTGAGGAAAGCGCGGATGAGTGAGATGTTTTTGAGTTGGAGGCGGCAGGTGGTGGAAAGGGCTTGGATGTGCAGTCGGAAGGAAAGGGCAGAATCCAAGGTCACTCCAAGGCAGCGGACTTGGTTGACCGGGGATAGTGTGCAGCCATTGATCATGATAGATAGGTCTGTTGGGGGGAAGGGGGAAGTTGAGCAAGATGGGGGAAATATGATGAGTTCTGTTTTATCCATGTTAAGTTTTAGAAAGCGAGAAGTGAAGAAGGATGATATGGAAAATAGGCATTGTGGGATTCTGGATAGTAAGGTGGTGATGTCTGGACCAAAGAGGTATATTTGTGTGTCGTCAGCATAAGAGTGATACTAAAAGCCATGGGACTCTATGAGCTGTCCCAGGCCAAAAGTGTACTTAGAGAAGAGTAGGTGTCCTAGGACAGAGCCTTGCGGGACACCAACAGAGAGGGAATGAGACAAGGAGGTGGTGCGGGAGTGGGAGACGCAAAATGTCTGTTCTGTGAGGTATGATGTGATCCAGGAGAGGGCCAGGTCAGTGATGCCTAGAGATGAGAGAGTTTGCAACAGAAGGGAGTGGTCAACAGTGTCGAAGGCAGAGGACAGATCAAGGAGAAGGAGGACAGAGTATTGTTTCTTGGTTTTGGCTGTTAGTCATTGGTGACTTTGGTAAGGGCAGTCTCAGTCGAGTGGTGGGGTCGGAAGCCAGATTGTAGGCGGTCAAAGAGGGAGCAGGAGGAGAGGTGAGAGGACAGTTCAGAATGGACATGTTGTTCAAGTAGCTTTGAGGCATATGGAAGAAGTGATATGGGGCGATAACTGGAAAGAAGATGGTTCAAGTGAAGGCTTTTTGAGGATGGGTGTAATGGTAGCATATTTAAAAGCAGAGGGGAAGACCCCAGAGGTTAGAGATGAGTTAGGGTGGGATAAACACTGTGGTGAGGTTAGGGATGAGGTGGGATGGGATTGGGTCAAGTGGGTCATAGAAAACAGATCCGTCCCCATTGACTTACATTGTGTGTCAGAACGGATCCGTTTGGCTCAGTTTCATCAGACGGACACCAAAACGCTGCAAGCAGCGTTTTTGTGTCCGCCTCCAAAGCGAATTGGAGACAGAACGGAGGCAAACTGAGGCAAACGGATGCATTCCGAGCGGACCCTTTTCCATTCAGAATGCATTAGGGCAAAACTGATCCGTTTTGGACCGCTTATGATAGCCCTGAACAGATCTCACAAATGGAAAGCCAAAACGGCTGTGTAAAAGTAGCCTTAAAGAGAGGTTTTATTAGATGACTGGCACAAAGTGAAAGTACCATTCACACAGTTAACCATTTGTGACAGAACGGCTCAATATTTTTAACCCCTTAAGGACCGGGCTCATCTTCACCTTAAGGACCAGGCCATTTATTTTTATTTTTTTTTAAACACAATTTTATCGTTTCTTATAATGGTGACATAATCACAGTTGATATACGTATTAACAAAGGGTTCACAATATCAAAGATAGCTGTGTCTGTACATTGATATGCATGAGTGTGAAATAAGGTATCACAATAAAAGTAAAGAGCAGTTAAACATAAAATACATAAACATGAACAAATTTGCACATGTCCGCATCTCCTTGTTCCGACTTTCCTCTCCTATCCCTTATACTGTCTATAAGTCAGATGTTAGTGTTGCCATCTCCCAGGCTGCCTAATGTGCCCTTAAGCTGTTCTCTCAGATACCATGAAGTCAATCGATATGGACGGATTAGGTCTTGTAGCTCATCCCTATTAAACTCTCGTGTAATGATGTTCCTCCATTTTTTCATAAGCCCACCTATTAATTTTTCCTTCTTATATTCAGCCACCAGAAATTCCATCCTAGCGCATCCCTTCACCTGGTCCAAGATCTCTTTTAATTTCGGAATGTTTGGCTGAAGCCAATGTCGTAAAAGACAGCGTTTGGCTGCCAGGATACAAACATGTGTGGCTTGTGACAAACTACCATTGTCAGGCTTGTAATGAAGCAGGATTGCCTCGCGCGATAGAGGTGAATCCTTCTTCATGACTCTACTGTGCCACTGAATGAAGGACTCCCAAAACTCCCCAACCTTTGGGCAGGTCCACCAGGCCATTTTTTGCAAATCTGACCAGTGCCACTTTGTGTGAATAACTTTAACCACCTGCCGCCACGCTAACGCCGAAAGGCGTCATTGCTGCGGCGCTCCCAGGTCACACTAACGCCGATTGGCGTCATCTTGCGTGAGCCGAGATTTCCTGTGAGCGCGCGTTCACAGGATCGGAAGGTAAGCGAGTGGATCTTCAGCCTGCCAGCGGCGATCGTTCGCTGGCAGGCTGTAGATGCGATTTTTTTTAACCCCTAACAGGTATATTAGACGCTGTTTTGATAACAGCGTCTAATATACCTGCTACCTGGTCCTCTGGTGGTCCCTTTTGCTTGGATCGACCACCAGAGGACACAGGCAGCTCAGTAATAAGTAGCACCAAACACCACTACACTACACCCCCCTTGTCACTTATTAACCCCTTATTAACCCCTGATCACCCCATATAGACTCCCTGATCACCCCCCTGTCATTGATCAGCCCCCTTTAAGGCTCCATTCAGACGTCCATATGTTTTTTACGGATCCACGGCTACATGGATCGGATACGCAAAACACATACGGACGTCTGAATGGAGCCTTACAGGGGGGTGATCAATGACAGGGGGGTGATCACCCCATATAGACTCCCTGATCACCCCCCTGTCATTGATCACCCCCCTGTCATTGATCACCCCCCTGTAAGGCTCAATTCAGACGGTCATATGTTTTTTACGTATCCACGGATACCTGGATCGGACCCGCAAAACACATACGGACGTCTGAATGGAGCCTTACAGGGGGGTGATCACCCCATATAGACTCCCTGATCACCCCATATAGACTCCCTGATCACCCCCCTGTCATTGATCACCCCCTTGTAAGGCTGGCTCCATTCAGAGGTCCGTATGTGTTTTGCAGATCCACGGATCCATGGATCGGATCCGCAAAACACATACGGACGTCTGAATGGAGCCTTACAGGGGGGTGATCAATGACAGGGGGGTGATCACCCCATATAGACTCCCTGATCACCCCCCTGTCATTGATCACCCCCCTGTAAGGCTCCATTCAGACGTCCATATGTTTTTTACGGATCCACGGATACATGGATCGGATCCGCAAAACACATACGGACGTCCGAATGGAGCCACTATCTGAACTCACTATGCCCATCAGCGAATACCTTAGGGTGTCTACTTTCCGAAATGGGGTCATTTGTGGGGTTTTTCTACTGTCTGGGCATTGTAGAACCTCAGGAAACATGACAGGTGCTCAGAAAGTCAGAGCTGCTTCAAAAAGCGGAAATTCACATTTTTGTACCATAGTTTGTAAACGCTATAGCTTTTACCCAAACCATTTTTTTTTATCAAAGACATGTAGAACAATAAATTTAGAGAAAAATTTATATATGGATGTTGTTTTTTTATTTTTTTATTTTACAACTGAAAGTGAAAAATGACATTTTTTTGCAAAAAAATCGGTAAATTTCGATTAATAACAAAAAAAGTAAAAATTTCAGCAGCAATGAAATACCACCAAATGAAAGCTCTATTAGTAAGAAGAAAAGGAGGTAAAATTCATTTGGGTGGTAAGTTGCATGACCGAGCAATAAACCGCTAAAGTTGTGGAGTGCCGATTTGTAAAAAAGGGCCTGGTCACTAGGGGGGTATAAACCTGTGGTCCTTAAGTGGTTAAAACGCTTTTACTTATCCAGGCCATTCTGAGATAGTTTTTTCGTTGCATAATGTACTTCATGACACTGGTAAAATGGAGTAAAAAAAAATCTTTTTTATTTATAAAAAAAATATATCAAATTTACCAATTTTTTTTAAAAATGTGCAAAATTTCCACGTTTCAATATCTCTACTGCTATAATACATAGTAATACCTCCATTTTTATTAATGTACATTCCCCGTATGACTACTTCATGTTTAAATCATTTTGGGAATGCCATTTTATTTTTTGGGGGCATTACAAGGCTTAGAAGTTTAGAAGCAAACCTTGAAATATTTCCGAAAATTTCCAAAACCCACTTTTTAAAGGACCAGTTCAGGCCTGAAGTTACTTTGTGAGGCTTACATAATAGAAACCACCCAAAAATGAAACCAGTTTCGAAACTACTCCCCTCAAGGTATTAAAAACGGATTTTACAAACGTTGTTAACTCTTTAGATGTTCCACAAGAATTAATGGAAAATGGAGAAGAAATTTCAGAATTTCACTTTTTTGGCAGATTTTCCATTTTAATTTAAAAAAAGAAATTCCGCTAACAAATCAAGGATTAACAGCCAAACTAAACTCAATATTTATTGCCCAGATTCTGTGGTTTACAGAAACACCCCATAAGTGGTTGTAAACTGCTGTACGAGCACACGGCAGGGCGCAAAAGGAAAGGAACACCATATGGTTTTTGGAGGGCAGATTTCACTGTGATGATTTTAGCTTGCCATGTCACATTTGAAGCCCCCTGATGCACCCCTAGAGTAGAAACTCCAAAAAAGTGACCCCATTTTGGACATTTTAGTGTACAGATGATTTTTGGTTGCTCTATATTACACCTTTTGTGAGGCAAGGTAGCTATTTTTATAGAGCAGGTTGTTACGGACGCGACAATACCAAATATGACTTTTTTGTTGTTGTTTGTTTCAGTTTTATATAATAAAGCATTTTTGAAAAAAATAATTTTTTAGTGTCTCCATATTCTGAAAGCCATATTTTTTTTTTTTTTGAGTGACTGTCTTCTGTAGGGGCTCATTTTTTTCAGTATGAGATGATGGTTTGATTGGTACTATTTTAGGATGCATATGACTTTTTGATCGCTTGGTATTACACTTTTTGTGATGTAAGGTGACAAAAAAAAATTGCTTTTTTGACATTTTTTTTTTTACGGTGTTTACCTGAGGGGTTAGGTCATGTGATATTTTTATATAGAAGGTTTTTTCTGACGCGGCGATACCTAATATGTCTACTTTTTTTATTTACACTAATGTTTTAGTGTTTCAATAGTCTGAGAGTAGGGATGAGCGAACCCGAACTGTATAGTTCGGGTTCGTACCGAATTTTGGGGTGTCCGTGACACGGACCCGAACATTTTCGTAAAAGTCTGGGTTCGGGTTCGGTGTTCGGCACTTTCTTGGCGCTTTTTGAAAGGCTGCAAAGCAGCCAATCAACAAGCGTCATACTACTTGCCCCAAGAGGCCATCACAGCCATGCCTACTATTGTCATGGCTGTGATTGGCCAGTGCAGCATGTGACCCAGCCTCTATATAAGCTTGGGTCACGTAGCGCTGCACGTCACTCTGCTGATACAAGTGTAGGGAGAGGTTGCAGCTGCAATGTTAGGGCGAGATTAGGCAGTGATTAACTCCTCCAAAAGACTTCATTCAGTGATCGATCTACAGCTGTGGATCATTGAACTGCTGCTATTCAATTGCTCACTGTTTTTAGGCTGCCCAGAGCGTTTTTCAGTCACTTTTTTCTGGGGTGATCGGTGGCCATTTT